>NW_008794408.1:2732137-2770462 GCF_000699145.1 Aptenodytes forsteri
GGGGGTACGTGGGGGGGGAAATAAACAGCTTCTGGGAGGCTGAAAAATCACGCCGGGGTGAATTTTGGGAGGATTGGGAAAAGAAGGCAGCGGCGTTGAGCGGAGCGCGCTCTTTGTGTGCAAAGGTTGGGCAAAGTGAGAGGGAAGCAAAAGGCGGACAATGAGGCAGAAGTTGTTGGGGCTGGCTTGTTTTCCATGACGGAAATCAAAGTTAGCGAGAGGGAAGGTGGGAGGGGGCGAGGGGACAAAGAGCCCCTGCCTCCCACCTCCCCGCAAAACCTACTTGGTGGCAGCAAGGGCCCTGCCATTTTGGAAGCATGAATATTCATTACTGACAAGTTACGTCTAACACTTACATGGCTGTAAACCCTGAGAGGTATACTCCGGTTAATTTAATTAAATGTTGGTGGAAGGGGACGGTGTACCTTCCATCACGAGCGGAGGAGGCCGAAGGGGCAGTCCCACGGAACGGACGGGGCTCGCCACGTACCCAACGCATTTGCTCAGTTGTACGCTCACGCCTGATCTTAACGGTTTGATCAAGGTTAGATGCTGAGATTAAAATAGATCCCAATACATCTGCCTGCCTTTCATCACAGCTTGCACGCGTGCTAGTTGCTCGGCTAGCGGTTTGCAAAAATATAGAAGTGAATAATTAAGCATTATTCCTTTACTGGCATGTTACAGAAATAATGGTATATCTAAACAAACGTCCCCCTTTTCTTGACAATTAAAACAATTATAGCATAATTAGGCCTATTTCAAAGTTTTCTTAAGTAATTTGACATGGCAACCATTTACATTTCAGGTTTTTATTGGCTGAAAAGTCAGTTGTGAAACACAAACACACCTGTCAGCAATTAAAAAGGAAGAAATAGAGAACTGCTCAGGAAATAATATCTGTGCTAATTAAAAACACTAGTTAAAAGCTTCCTGTTTGTTTCTCCAGTTGCCCCAAGGAGTGACCTTCCCCCCAACCAATTTTTTCATATGTCGCTAACATGGTTTCCCCATCTCCTGCTTGCAATGTATGTAACTAAGGCACACGGACGTAGACAGTCATTTTGCATGTTAGGGTATTTAGAAAAGAGATAGATATTTATGCCTCTGTTTTTGATAAGATACTCTGACATCAGTATTGGTTCTTCGTTGACCGCAGGAGAGAGAAATCTGGTTTTCTTTATAAATGCAAGGTGTTTCACGTATGCTTTTTGTATAGCACGTCTTACACACGTTTAAACAGATGCATTTCCCAATTACATTAGCTAGCAATGACATTATATGGTACTTGCAACCTTCCTCATAACTCAGAGCCATTCATCTCTATGCCTGTGTGAACTTGGCCCAACAGCTTCAGTCGAAAGCTACTGTGTTGCTGGTAAACAGGTAGCTACTCACCCATCTTATTTCTTCCACGTTTTCAACCTTTGGCAGCATCATGCTTGAAGGAAGGGTCTTGGACTGCAAAAGCACCTCTAGATCTTCTCCTGCAAGACCGCTGGACACGGAGTTTATCCTAACACACTTTTCAGCACAGCCAAAGTCAAACTCTTCAAGGGTTTTCACAACTGTCAGTCTTGCTTCTCTCTACAATATATATGTATTTAAAGGCACAAGAAAAGAAAAAGAAAGCTTATTTTCTATTGACAGAAAAGTGCACTGAGCAGAAAACTTGTTGAAACGATGTGGGGGAAAAGCTAGACAGCCAGTATATTGGTGTCCCCAAAATGTCTGTCACTCCTGGACTTTTATTGAAGCAGTCATCACCAGCACCTCGCAATTTTACCTTCCTCGTTTCTTTATAACTGGTAAATAAAATGCTCGGGTTTTATGTCTAAGTATTTCTACACCATCACTTGTAGAAAACATGACTTTTGTGTCCACTATTGCTGAACAAGTCTAACAAACACAAATCTTTATACTAACCACAATGTGTTGCACTAACCCACTGCACTCACAAAACCGGCATGTTAATAAATTTGCATAAACCAATTCATTTTTGTAATTAATCTCTGTATTTTAGCCTGTGCTAAAATAGCCTGGACATCAGAAAGCACTGAGGTACATATAATTCTTTGGTTTTGCTATATAAATCTTCCTTTTCTCCCTGTATCCAAAGCATATTAAAGCCCGTAGTAGAGTTCACAACTCGCATGTGAAAACACCACCAAAATAACTTGTAGATTTTTCTTGAACCATGTAAAAAGCTATTCTCCCACTGGCACAAAATAAAATCTCCAAAGACACGCGCTTCCCCTGGCCGTTCGCTATTTTTGTGAATGTAAATTTACAAATCTGTTTAATATTTGATTTGCATGAAGAATACTTGTATGCTTTTCTGAAATGAAATGCGTTTCTTGGCCTGGAGAAGAAGAGGGGAGGGAGACGGAGGGTGCTGGGCTCCCTGCTTCCTGCCAACTGCGGTTTCAACCCCAAATTCCTTCCAGTCGCCAACAGCCCCTAACAAATTTGCATTGTCAAAATGCACACTTATCAAAAGTCATTTCATTTGTGAAGAGTTTTTATGGGGCTAATAAAACTTTAAAGCTCCTGACTCACGGAGGTTCAGGAATGACTTTAACAATATGCAGTCGCTGGATAGAGATGCTTTTCAAGAAAACAGGCAAACTCAAGGGGCAAAAAAAAAAAAAAAATCATCAAAGTTAATATCCAGGCTAATACCAATCAGCAAGACAGCACATGACAGTCGATTTAAACCAGACGGATGCAAATCTCTGCCGGCGAGAGGGGCAGAGACGGTTTCCCAATGTGGTCTGAGTTAAACAGTGTGAGGGAACAGTAGCTTACAGTTGTCAGGTCCGATCAGAACAGGGTCTCCCAGGCCAGTTTAAGACAGGTCTGCAGTGTACTGATTTACAGGGCTGGGATGCCCGATAATTAGGGTAAGTTTAGAGAAAAGCAAGTGGTGGCTCTAACTGGTTAAAAGGAAGGAATAATGAAGCAGAAAGTTAATGAAATCTGAAGCGAGCAGCCTTCAGCTTGGGGCTACTAGTCGTGCTTCTCCGAAGGTTGGGAGCATATGCCAGTTAATCGGACAGACGGGAACAAGGCGCACATGTACGCATCCCAGTGCTGCGATCAAGGGGCACGTTCAGAGGTAATCTCTGGAAAATACAACCCGAAACGTTCGAACCGCTGTGAATGGACTCTGGCTGGGGCCATTAGGAAAGCCACACAAAGATGCATGCAGTTTACTACAAACACGTCCAGCTGGAAGACAGCTCCGGCGCGCAGCCGTCTGAAATGGTTCTTCTGAATTAGGTAAACCGAACCATATGATGCCATTACTGGGTAACACAAATCCCCTGTGTTTTCCTTCTCCGATCAGGGGTAACAGGTTTCTAGGGCTGGGCCGAAAGCTTCTGGATATGATGCAGAAGGGTGGCTTAAAAACATGCTCCAAACCAATTTATGCTTTTAATTAAAGTCAGATTATCACCGTTTCAGCACACACTGATCCAATTTGCAAAAGAAAGATCTCCCCAAATTATCCGCTAAGGCAGCATCCAATTCCAACTGAAGGCACATCTCTAGCGAACTTGCAGCCTAATTCATTATGATTTTTTTCATATTATAATAATGAGCAGTAGACCGTCTCATTAGCTATTTTCCTCCTCAGGCTGCAAACTCCCTTCCCAAAAAAGACAGATCGTGTCTTTCTAGGTATATTTCCATACAAAACACTTATTAACAGGCTGTTGCTGTTATCAATTTACATAAACTAAATGTGCAGCCCTCTGGTACGTATCCCAAAAATAACCAACAACTTCACTGAATTTATACCAACCAACAAACATGGGGAGGGGGTTGTTGTTTTTTCCCATATTTTAATAGAAAATATGTTGCTATGTTAGTTAACACGCCCATGCCATCTGTTGGGTTGAGAATTGATGCATTTTCTTAGAACCACTACGTTTTAGATCTGTCTGCCTAGATACCCCAGGAATGGAAACGTTTCCCTTCCATGACAGAATACTTCTAGTCACTATAGTTTTCACATCAGGATTTATGTTTTTAATTGTGGGACAAACTGAGAGGACCTGGTTGCCAAAGTCGGAGCTCGTGAGGGGTTGACTCGGTGCCTACCCTTCCTCCAACAGGGAAAATCCCAACGATGTTAGTGGGGTATATCAGATCCCCACGCAGGCTTCCAATAAAACATTTCATGGGTAAATAAAAAAATGTACTAAACCCTCTGACTAAATGTACTAAAAACATGGATGAAAGGGAGAGGCTTTTCTGCCTCATTACACAGTGTAATGTAGATGCTATTCTTATTGTAGGATCCATGAGAAAAGCTATAATTTTAAGCTAGGTAAACTACTTCAACATTGTAATAGTAGAGAAAAAAGTAGTTCTTGATAGAATAAGGTCTTTATAGGAGTAGAAGCAAGAATAGACACATTTTCCAAACTGTATGTAAAGTCCCTGCCAAGAATGGTCAAACTAGAATTTTTAAGGAAAGGTGAAAAAAATGATTGACCCTGTTCTTCACACAAGAACTACAACATCAGATAATACTCTGCCATGACTGAAGAGCTGATAAAGAAATAAACCTGATTGTTACATAAATGATTCCATCCCCAGGTAGCTTGTGACGGTGGTATCCCCACTGGGTCTTGTTCGGTCCAACATGGGTTGGACCGAACAAGAGAGAAAGACAACAGAGAGCTTCCATGGTAAACAGTGATATTATTAAAATATGCTAAATTTGCAACTCGTGCTGGAAAACCCACTGGAAAAAAAAACGTTGGTCAGGGTGGCTACTTTAGCATCCCTTCTGTCTGACTCGGAGGAGGACACGGGAGGATGTTCATTACCACGCGCAGCTACGTCAGCTGGAGAAGATAAAGGTTTCAGTGACGCAGCATCGCTGACAAATCCACCGCCACCCAGACACACAGACACTGAAATTAAAGACGGGAATACGCGTGTTGCCGGCTCGATTGGCACCCATTAAACCTAATAACTAACCATCCTCACGAGTTCCTAGCTCTGAATTATCAAATCTGCAAAGAAAACAACATCCGTCCACTTTTACACTCCAGTGGAAGAGGTGGTCCCTCGCGGCGGGGCTGCGCAGTCTTGCCATCTGGAGAATAAATCGAGTGTGAAGTACAGTATAGTTTGGGACCAAGCTCCGTGGCGGCAGCCCAGCAGTTAGTTCATTAGTCCCAAACTTGCGGGGATTAGTGCGGTATAGCTCTACTGTCGGATGGGATCAGGCAGGCAGAGCACGAGACTCGGGGAAGGGGGTGGTGGCGAAGAAGGAGCCCCTCGGGCTTATTTATAAAACTACATAGTATAAGCGCACCTAAATAGGTGCCTTTGGTGACAGTATTATCATAGTCTCCTACCAGCTGAATCAGTACCTTTCCTTCTTTTCTTTTTTTTTTTTCCTTTCTTCTTTCCCCCTTTTTTTCCCTCTTTATGTCAAGACATAGAAATTTCCACTTTGAAACAGAAGGAGTGCCACAGAGCTGGAAGCTCAGCCACCCACTCACCCCGGACACAATGTTAATACAGCAATAACGAAACAGATTAACAGATTAATTTTGGGGACTGCAACAGCAGACAGAAAAATGGCGTTTTCTTCTTTCTTTTCAAACTGGTACGATACCCCACAAACCAGTTTTCCAGCACTGTGATTTCTAGACCTGCCTGATTTTGGGGACAAAATGTCTGGTTTGCTTTTTCTTTCTTGCCTAGTCTTACCCCCTTTTTTTTTTCCTCAAGACCTTCAGGTCTTAATGTAAAGATAGTGGGTATACTTAAGGATACGTTTATGTGTAGATCTCATCCTGTTAACATCTTTTGGTAATAATTCTTCATATGGAAATGTAAATATATGATGTGCTAAAATGGCAGGCCAGAATCTATCATCCTCATTGCCATAATAAGTTTGCATGTTTCAAATGGCAGAGGAAAAATTAATTACTATAATCACAATTCAAATTATTTTTTGTGACAGGTCTGACATGGTAAAAACATACAATTATGTGTTAATGTTACTTCCCTGGAGTGGTTTGTTTACAGGACTTGTCATTGCTGAATCTTTTGTCACTTACATTAGTGCATACCCTACGAATGCATCTCTCAAATAAGATTTTGCAGAAGCGCACATATATTGTATACCCACAGCGTTTTTTGGGCAAAATTGAGTTTCTGCAGAGGGAAAGCCTCACATTTTTTACACGCTTAATTCTCCGTCAGTGAGGTGATGCCATACAGAATCATACTTCATTTAGTTTCAAATTCACAGATGAGATTAGCAAGAGAAAAGACAAATTACATTTGTTTTTAAGGAAACAAAGAGAACCGTAAGCGTGGAGCAGAGTGTTTCTGAGAACAGGAGGCTCCTGGTTCACGAGACCTGCCTTCTACCTTACATGCATCAGGTACTTGTGAGAATAAATCTTTGAAATGGCAAATACTTATTTCTAGTTAGTCTTGTTAGACTGAAAAACTGCTGTAAAATATGCATACATCACAAAGCCTTCAGGAAGCTGCTATTAAATCATTTCTTTTAGTTACCTTTGAACAGATAATCAGCTGAGGAGTTTTTAAAGACTTAGGAAGTTTTAAAACACATTTTCTTTTGGTGCAACAGGGAACATGCCAAACCCACCATGTAATCCTAAAGGAAAGAAGGGGCAGGAATGGGGAGGAGGAGGGAGAATAAGGCCTCCGTCATGCCTGTCGGTGTTTCTCCTCTGCCGTTCAGGCAAACGCACGTTTTAGAGCACTGCAAGATTCTCATTTTTCCGCTGCTCTTTCCTGAAATTGTTGAATTCTTTCTTTAATAATTATGTGGTCTATTCAAGCCCTTTCTTTTTCTATACCAACCTCTTCACTTTTCTGAAAGAGAGATTCTTCATGACACAATGAATCATCTAACTCTGTGCATCTCTAGCATCTGCTGCTTTTCTCTGCTCTGCTAGTTGTCTTTACATGCAGTACATGGTCTAGCAACACTAAAATGAAGCAAACTTTGGTGGCCAGCATTATGAACTAAGCTGCAATTTAATTATGCTCTGCTGAGGAATCTTAATTTCTTTGCCCATTTTCCTAGAAGTTTTATTTAAGGTCTAGGAATGCATCAGTGCACCTATCAACAATATTTAACCTGTATTTTTAAGGGACAAGATCTCTTAAAGGTGTTTATGAATAGCTGGGAGCTGCTTGCTGCCACGTAAGCTTAGCAAGCCTCTCCCTTCCTCTACCAGCGTGGCCAATGTGGATCCTGAAGATATTAGGTGGGGTCTATCCAACCTCATCAGAGTTGGACAATTTCCATATGTGACGGTCGGGTGATGTCCTGGCTTGAGATGCTGTGAACGTGGGGAACCAGAGAAGAACCCGAGGTCCACCCAGCTGGCAGTGCAGGACCCAGGGCCCATGAATCCCCATAAAGCTTTACGGGTGCTCAGCTATGTAAGCACTACATTTCTGCTGAGCCGGGGTATCCGAGCATGTGTATATTAGTGCAAGAGCAAGACATTTCACAAGTTGTGTTTAAGATATTTTTCCGACTTGCATGTATCTCACAGAAATGTAAATAGAGGCCAGTAGGCTGCTAGAATGAACTGGCACATAGAAGCATTCATGTAATATGAGGACTTAGCATAAATATCTCTGTAGCAAAAATAATACCGCATGGGGGGTGTGTGTATATACATAAACACAGAGACAGGCTTATACCTTAAGACTATGTGTACAGAAATATTTCAAAAGGCTTTTTAATGACAGATCTATATACAACAGCTTCAATAAAAGAAAATTTTGTTCATGTACGTAGGCAGCTATTCTTCTGTCTGCCAACTTTTATAAACACTTACAAAAGAGATGTAAACAACCTTTCAATTAAGACAAATCAAGCTAACACTAATTTAAGCTGGCTGCAAGATGTAGTCTTTTTACTTTTTTTCCCTGGCTTTCTGAGGATGCTTTTGGTTTTGTGACAGATTAGCATCACAAATGAAAATTCTTTAGAAGCATTAGTGTTAATTAGTCTTCCTGGACAGTCCGAATGAGCTGCTGCACAATGAAATGAGACCACAAAATATTCAATCTGATGTATCAATTAAAAAAAAAAAGGCTATACATTTCTTTCATCCGGCAGAAGAATTTAACTCTGTTATGGTTATTTTTTATTTAAAAATATTCTAGCTTAAGATATATTTTCTTGGCATGATGTAATAAATTATTATGGAAAATGTGTACATTCAGGCATCCATTTTTTATTTTTATAAATGTAAATAAATTTAAAATAAATAATTTTTTTATAAATGCAACTTTTTGTTAATGCTGATAATGAAATACATTGCTGTCTGTCAAAAGTACATCTGCTTTAACAAGTTATCAACCCCTGTTCAGCAGCTGATTTCAGGTGTGGTGATTCTAAGTGAGATATGGATCAAACGTTTTGAAGATCGGCAAATGGGTACCATCAGAAGTGCCGTTTAATTACTGCCTCAATTATTTAATAAATTATTTGGAAAAAAATAATTAAAGCCAAACGAGGTAGACGTTAAACAGTGTGCAAAGTTAAAGGCAAGCTAAAGGCAAATAAAAGTTTATCAGAAAGAAAACTACTGGCCAGAGGCTTAGGCCTGCTTGTACCAAAGGAGCCAGCGTCCCAAGCTGCTCAGAAGCCCCTGGGAACGAAGAAGGCATTAAGAAAAATCAGGCCAGCTGTGCCATGGCTTCATTAATCCTTCGTCTTTTCTGGAAGAAACTTTTCCCAGTCTACCCATAGTCTCAATGAAACTAGGTGTTTCAAAGAGAGAACTTGGGACAACTGTGCATGTTTTTTGGTATTGTGCAAATACTGATTAACAGCTCTTACCTCAGTTTTCGTAAAGTGCTTTATCTGCATTGGTAAATCAGCAAGTTAATATTCTGTAATGTGATCAAAATCGCACAGAATTCCCCAAGTCCAAGCGTTTACAGGTCATGCCCACATTAAAATCGTACTTGTGCAAAAAAGCTCTCATCTCATCCTTTCCAACTTACATTTTAAAGTCAAGTGGTGTCACCTTGTAGATGCATGTGTTTCCATGCAATGGGTTTAGCATGGGATTTATGACACCAGCTGGTCACTCAGGTGTCATACGCTGAGCAAGGCACCCCCAGGAAGTCCTCCCACCAGGTGGGTTCTTGCACCATCTAGAAGAGGACTTCTTAAAACTTCTCATCTCACAGGCAGCTTTTTAAAGCAGAGATTATCTCATGCAGTCCTGCGCTCCTTTGTGAGATCATGTGATTAATTTCAATTTCTGTTTATGTACCCTCTGAGAAAATGTGTACCATCAGATAACTCAGCTCCCAGCTTCATCTGAAGGTCTTGGGCCCCACCTGCCCACAAGGCACAACTGCTCATTTACAACCAGACTCTCCTTTGGGGTAGTGAATCATCTATTTCCTCCAAACCAAACCAAAGGTGTGGTTTTAGAGATGGGTCTCTGCAGGCATCACGCACAAACAGCAGTATGGGTTGGACTGCACCAAGTTCAGCTGCCTCCACCCTGCTCAGTCCTGTGACGCTGCTCCAGCAAGGCCTGTGTACCTTCAGACACTCACACGTGCCATCTTGCCATGCCCCAGGGCATGCAACGCATACCCTCAGCTAAAGGTTAAAAAACCCCATGTTGATATGGCACACTGCTCACATTATTTCAGCTGCTGGAACTGAAGAAAAACCACCCAGAAAAACAATCATACTGTAGGTCCATCAAAGCCCCACTGTGTGTCACGGGGAGACCCAGACCCATGTGCTACGTATCCGTCACTGCAGTCAGTCTGCTCTAGACATTTGCTCCTATGCATGTGGACATGAGCCCCTCTGCCTCACTAGGCGAGGGCACCAGGGATCTCTCCTTGGATCAGGTGCATTTAGCATTGTAGAAGTATCCTATAATTGCAGTAATTACTTCCATGGGAGAATAATGTTAGGAGAGCATGAATGTAATTTTAGATGTTTTTAAGTTTAGAAGCTTTAAAGAAGAAGATGCCAGGAGCACTGCATAGATAGCTCTCCACGGGGTCAACACAGGAAACTTTGATCTAACAAGCTTCGCACTAAATTGACACAACTCTTGCCTTCCTGCAAAGAAAACTTGTTTTATACATGTATTTCTCAGTCAGTGCTTACCTTAACAAAGACCCATCTCACTATGCTGGATTCTGCCAGAAATCCTTCTTTCTCTACCAGAAGGGCTTCCTTCTGATAGAGATCCCACTTGGATGGGTGCCTGGGGTGAGTCAAGGAACCCAAACATCCCACTCCACCCCAAATGCAGGTTTTAGCACCTCCTGTAGGCAACATTTTCTCAGATGCTCCTAATGACGTGACGAAGCCCGTTACAGCTAGATGTTCACTCTTGGCAGAGTCCCTGAAGGATGGGCAGCAGTACAAAAGCAACTGCACCCCCTTCTTTCCACCCCCACCCCCCCGAAGTGGGAGAGGGGAAACAGCACCAGAATGCCATGTCCCACATGTCCCTGCATAGACAGTGACTAGCTGAGGCAGGAACTGAGCCCTCATATATAAAATAAGATCAACTCTATGACTCATGTACTCATGGCAAGGAGTAAGGACCTTTTAGAAATGACTTCACTTGTTTTCTGTGGTCTAAACCAAATCTGACAACATGAATTTTTCCCTGCCGAGACCTATGATCAGGGTTAAAGGAACTGAGATTTTTCTCCAGTTTGGAAGTGGGCCCTGAGGAAGTGGTCAACTCTCCAATCCTATGGTTGTAGTACGGTGTTTGTACATCACCGATAGATGTATTGTACTGGTACAATATAATACACATCTTTATAGACATGTAGAGAAGAAATCTTAATTGTTTATTAGTGTTCTTCAAAACCTTTTTAAGTTACTCATTTAGATATTCCTGATTGCAGTGGAACAAATTACTGGAACTTGTGACATTTCCTTCCCTAAGCTTTTCTTCAGCTGTATTTTTTTCCTGATGAAATAAACTATTTTTAATGCTAGGTTGACTGAGAAGGTGATCCTTAGTGGGGCTTCTGGAATATCTGTAAAGTTTAAAGTAAGGTTGGTGCATATTCCCCAATAAAAGGATAAGATAAATCAATGTATGTTTATTTCTGCAAGATCTAAGCAGTTTCTAACCTCTTCTGCTTATTCCCACTCCATGCCCCTTTTTTTTTCTCCACGCAAGCATTTCCAATGCAACTGTTTCTCAAGCCAAGATGCAAACTGGATCACTGAAGCAATCACATTAGAAAAACTCAGGTTTATTTTATTTCTGGGTGGGAGAGTAAGATTTTTTTTTTAACCCAGACCATTTCAGCAGTCCCGTTTACAGCATGGCCGTACAAACAATTGCATCACTGCAAGCAAGGGGCTTGCAAAGGATGACAATAGGCAGCCGGGAAGGGCAACATGGGAAGAGGAACTTCTTGAGCCGTTTTTGTTTTTTCCACCAGGGCCAACCAGCAAAGTACCCATCATTTCACTGGTTTTGTGCTAATGAGGAGAGTAGCAGGTACGAGTCAAGCAAATGCCTGCATCCCAAAACAACCATCACTATGATCCCCCATTCTTACATCCATATGTACTTACCCATAACGTTACCTCAGCATAACTGATCAGGGCATCTGGAAGCAGGGCACCGTGTTAAATCATCAATTCCTTGACCAACACAACTTTTGCCTTCAGTTAGGTTGCTCCCTTCATAACATTTTTCTAGGCCTGAACATGAGGGCTCCTCCACGTGTGGTTCCCGTTACCTACTGTTAGAGCTGTCCAAGTCCAAATCCGACATGGATTTAATCTATTTCAAGCAGTCTGCCAGGCTTTAAGCTCAAATTCTTTACGTCTGGCTTATCAGGTATTTTCTCTCACTTTTTAGACAATGACTCTGCCAAAGGCAATGTCAATAAAAGACTAATAAGATGGGTTCAGCTTTGGACCATTTCTTAACACATATAATAAATGCTGGGGCCAGCCTGGACCCTGCCTTTGTACCGATTTAACTACTTTGAATTTAGTTAACACCAATAACATTAAGTTGATGCTAAACTTTGACATGCATCTGTTCGCCAAAGTGCTGCTAGCAGTATAATTTATTTTCTTGTGTGAATGAACTACATGGACAATCAGGATTTTATAGCAGTATAATTGCATTCATACAGTACTGCTGCTTTGGTTTTGTCATATTAATTCTAAACCAACAGTGATAAAATGGAATTCAGTATTCACAAGTTTGACACCCATTAAATACCATTTTTGTTCATGGTATCCCAACTTGCTTTTTGTTGTGTGACTGTCTGGTCTAAATATGTATTTAACAATTTTTTGTCACTTTGACTTGATATGAATCTCCTTCTTGATCTGAATGAAGGACTGCCAAAAGAGATTCATGAAAATGTGTCCTATTTACCTAACAAACTCTTTTTAAGGAAAGCTGTTCTGCTTTACTTGCTAAACATGTTTACACCTTTTGACTGCCATGGTAATAATGTGTTTTGTACTGAGACCAGAAGGTAGTTTTTCCCCCAAAGCACTCAGAGATGTCTTCTCCAGCCAGAATACCCACTCCCATCACCTGCATCAGGTGCAGGTTAACCCTGGTGGGACTTAGGTGATGCTCCCTTCCCTTTCCTTGGCAGTGGCTGCTCCCTCCGCTGCCAGCTTGCCACTGAGCATCGTGTCTGTCTGGCAGCCACCCCTACAACCTTTGAAAGCTCCCCGGCTCCGTTTGCTCCTTCCAGCTGGGCACCGAGGCACTGTCCCCGCCAGCGTGTTTGTGGCGCTTGTGCTGGTGTGTGGTTATGCTGCTGGACACAGCCGGCCGTTCAGGTCCTCTGCTAGTTAAGGTGTCTTTGCTTTCACTTGGGATGGGGCTGTGGCCGGTGCAGTCCAAGGTGGTCCTCACACCACTTGTCAAGGGTTTGCTCTACACCTAGAGAACTTCACTTATTTTCTGAGGGCAAATACACAGTGACATCAGTGCTGTTCAGCTTTATCTGTCGGCGAATTCCCTACCTATTTCTCTCTCGACTCTTTCATTTGACACGCAATCGTCAATAAACTTCCTAGGAAGTCTCCTCTTTAGAGGTAGTAGGTTTCTGCAGAACAGGTGCAGGAACAAATCTGTTGTCCCCCTTGAGCACACTGGACTATTCCAATGTCTGAGGGTGCTGTATCAGGTAAAACAGTACCAGAAAACTGTTGTAAAATGTGTATCTTGCCAAAGTCTCTTTCTTTTCTGGTTCCTCATTCAATCTATCACCTTCCCCAGTGGGCTTCGCACAGAGTCACAGAATCACAGGATGGCTGAGGTTGGAAGGGACCTCTGGAGGTCATCTTGTCCAACCTCCTTGCTCAAGCAGGGCCACCCAGAGCTGGTTGCCAGGACTGCGTCCAAACGGCTTTTGAATATCTCCAAGGATGGAGACGCCACAACCTCTGGGTAGCCTGTGCCAGTGCTCGGTCACCCTCACAGTGACAAAGTGTTTCCTGATGTTCAGAGGGAACCTCCTGTGTTTCAGTTTGTGCCCATTGCCTCTGGTCCTGTCACTGGGCACCACTGAGCAGGGCCCGGCTTCCTCCTCTTTGCACCCTCCCTTCAGGTATTTATATAAATTGATGAGCTCCCACCTCCCCCCCGAGCCTTCTCTTCTCCAGGCTAAACAGTCCCAGCTCTCTCAACCTTTCCTCACAGGAGAGGTGCTCCAGTCCCTTCATCATCCCTGCAGCCCCTCGCTGGACTCTCTCCAGTATGTCCATGGCTCTCGTGTACTGAGACCTCTGGCATTCTCTTCCAAATGATTCACAAGGTTTAGAATTCCTCTCTGCTATTTGTCAGAAGTCTTTGAGCATGTTAAAACTGACTACTTCTTTTTTTATTTTTGAAAAATGTTAAGGTCCATTTTAAAAAAATTACTGGTATTCAGCACTCCAGTTTATTTATTAATATTATTTTTAAAAAAATTCCTATGTCCCTTCATGCTCTCGGCATCACCTTTTCCAATACAATTCTCGTTTCCAACTGAGTGATTTGATCTTTGCTTTAAGATAATTTTTCATCTGTTGCTTATTTGGCTTTATTTCTTCTTGACCAGGTTTCACAGCTTCAGATTCTGTGTTGGCAGTTTCTTGGCCAGTCTTCCTTTCCTGTTGACCAGATATAATCTCTGCCAGTATGGAAGCTAAGTCTTCTATCGCTGGCCAAGCAAGAATCAATCATGCTGAATCTTACTAATATAAACCTACACTTAACATAAATGTAATCCTCTTGGGAATTATCATCCACTCTAACATAAACTTTGACACATTTTATGAATGCTTATGAATATTAATTAATGATTCTAGCCCACTTACATGCATGTTTGAAAATAGATGACTATCAGGATAATTAAAATAGCAAGACAAGAGTAGCAAAATGGCTTCAGTCTAACAGCCATATAAATGTATATATTTAAGAACACCGCTTCTGCCCGTGTTTCTCAGGACAGGTCGCTGTTCGACTCCATATGCATGTGGACCTACTTTCCGGCTATTCTAGTTTCACATCTATATTGCAGAATCACTGTAGAGCCACAGGCAGGTTGAACCCCATTGTCCTCTAGACCATTCAGGCTTAGCACAAATGCACGAGCTAGCGACGAGAGCTTTCACTCAGCCAATTCTGTGTGCCCAGAAGTTCAGCTCAGCTTTTTCATCCTGAACAATGGGGAAGCAAGGGGGATAGCCTAATATTTTATCCTCTGTTTTGCCTACGTAGTCTTTGTCCACCAGCGGTTTGCAGCATTAAAGGCAAACCTCTTGCATGTAACAGCTTTCAAAAAGCCTTCCTCCTGTAGACTGTAGGAAATGATGAGTTAAAGTCACTGTTTGCTGTTATCCTAATCTTTTTTTCAAATGAAGATGCCTTTTCTATCATCTATGTAACTCGCTCTGCTCCTTCTGTGTCTTCCCACGCCGTGGCACGCTCTCTGGGTCGAATACAGGACAAAATTCAGAAAATTTGTTCCTCTGCTGTCCTGTCTCCCAAGGATCATCCTCTCCCTTCAAGCTTTGCTTGTACTTTTTCCACTGCTCCTAGTCAAACAAGTTATTGAAATGTTTTTGTTTGTTTTTTGCTGTTTCCCTCCCTCCCTTCAGTCGGTGTTTGTAAAGCATTTAACACTACACCAGGCGGGTTAATTTACTGCACTGGTAAAACAGGCTATTTGGAGTGTCTTGCAACACTGACATGTTTTCAGCTTGAAAATCAGATGTCTCCATCCCAAAGGAAAGAATTCTTGCCAAAGCTTTGTTTATATCGATGCCAGGTGCAATCTGGCCCAACAGTGGTAATGACATATGAACACTAAACAGTTTGTAAAAAGCATGCTTCAAAATGAAATCTGAATCCTATATATAAAGACCCAGGTAAGAGTCTTACTAGGAATTTGCCTGGTGTAGGAAAGTATTTCTTTGTAGAAACATTAATTTGGCTTCTGGGCTCCCTTTAGTGTTATTAGTGGCTTCTGATTTCAATTTTTTCATTACAGATTGTTTTTCTTTTGCTTCTGGTAGAGTTTTCAAAGCCACAGGTTTATTGTGTAGAAATATTTTAACAAAAATTACTGTAATTACTGTATTTAATACTTCATTTTGTACATGGCTCTTGCATGTATGATTAACAAAAGAAACCTTTCCTCTTTTTGCCTCGCAGAGAGCAACCCTGATTGGGTGAAAATTAGAAATACCGCGATGCAATGCATACTGCTGCACCTCTTGAAAGGGAATTGGCAGAATTGAATTGCATCCTCTTCTTCTTAGACAAGTTCAAAATAGGCTTTCATCCCTAAAGGAGATTTTTTGGTTACTGCTGGCTACACAGAGGGAAAAAAGATGTTAAACCTGTATGAGAGTCCTGACCCTTAGATTAAGTAACTCCCTGCCCATAATGTGAAAGCATCAGAAACTCTGGTAGGCTGCAACTTGCATCTGTTTGTCAGCTCTGTGATGGTCGTATCCTCAGCATCTTTTGCAAACTTACTGTCAGATAAAACTGTGGAAAACAACAGTGGATTGACACACTGAGGGGTTTTTAAAATATGCCCAGATTTTCTTTGCAAATCTGTATTAAATTGACACTCCCACTAAATCAGCGGCGATTTACATCAAGATCTGGCCCTTAAAAATCAATGGCATTTATGTAGTGCTCAGATTCTTTTCTCTTCAGAGGGGCAATGTTAAAACCAAACACCCATTGCTGCTGTTGAGTATGTGTACTGCTGTAAAGAAGGTGCTCAGTGTGATCTACATATCATACAGGCATAGAGCAAATCATTTGCCCATAGAGTAAACCAAACAAAAGCCGGGAGAACAACAGCAATAAGAGACTATTTGACAAAAAGCTATTCATGTGTGCAACCCATTACCTCACCACATACCTAAGCCTGAGCCAGTGGCTTTGGGTTTTGTCTTAAGGAGAAATCCGAGGAAATTTTCAGGATGCCTTTCCCATGCGTTTGAAGTAAAATCATGAGATCAGTATGCCTTTAAAATGAGAGATAAACCGCTTAACACTTTAACTCAAACTTCAGAAATCATGATTCTTGAATCAGTGCCTCAGCAGAAAAGGAAAGACTCAGATTTGCAGATGGCAAGTTGCTTGCTGCAATCTGAAAGGGTCTATACTATAATGGCAAAAAATATGACTATATACACTTTCTTCCTCTGTCCATCTGC
The DNA here is from genome assembly GCF_000699145.1 of Aptenodytes forsteri. Taxonomy (NCBI): domain Eukaryota; kingdom Metazoa; phylum Chordata; class Aves; order Sphenisciformes; family Spheniscidae; genus Aptenodytes; species Aptenodytes forsteri. The sequence goes on from NW_008794408.1 coordinate 2,748,879, forward strand.
CACTGTTATAGTCTAGTGTGGGGGTGATTTTATTTAAATTTGGACTGTTTGCAGGCTGATTTCTCATTTCTGGAATCATTAGGTTTGTCACAAAAAGATAAATAAATTTTAAAAAAAAAATGCTGCCTTGGTGCTGTGTGACTTAAATAGTGAAATCATTGCAATAGACTCCCACTGAAGAAATCTACATACATCTGCTGCTGGTCTGCGTGGTATCTCATCCAGTGACTGTCTATGCACATCTCTACATGGAGGGTCTGGGAATCTTTACAACGCTTGTAAGTATTTTCTGAAACGGAAGATGCAGAATAATGGCAATGACCAGACAGACCAAGAATAAAAGAAGAGAAATACATTAATAATAGAAAATGAGTAATGCAAATGGATATTTCATTAAAGGTCATAGGAAGAGTCATCTTGTTTTACTCACTTATTATTCACCTTCATCCAGGAAAATTATACACTAGCTTGCCACGGTTTTCCCCCGCACTCATTTTGTAAGGAAAAATGTCAGTGGACAGAGGTATGTATTTATCAAGACACAGAGACATTGAAAAGCTGTCAGGAACCATGACTGCAAACATCAGATCATTCACCTTTCCCCTTGCTCAAGAATAGGACATACAGATGGATTTTTTTTTTTTTCCCCCAGAGGGACTGGATTTGCCTAGAAGCAGCTTTTGTGCCTTCTGCCATCAGACCCTCATCCTTGCAGGGACCACTTGGTGAACCTGCCTCCCGGAGCGGTGGTCCTCATGGACAAATCCTCCCGGCCCAGGCTGGTCCCCTGCGCTACCCTCATGCCTTTGGGCTCCCAGCAGCGCTGACGCACCAAGGAGTTGTCCCCACTGCTCTGCTGCGTCACCCCCCGGTACACCCCGCTCCCCAGAAGGCAAGCTGGCGGCTGCAGGGAACGGGAGCAGCTGGCCAAAGCTGCCAGCTCTGCCAGGCTGATGGCAAAGGAATTGCAGCAAAATGGCAAAGGAATTGCAGCAAATAATAGAAATTGGCTCCTTAACATGTTACGTTTTTAAAATGGCCTGTGATGTTACAGGATGCACACAGTGGTTTTAGGGCTTGTAGGTCAGTAGCTCAGGGGCTCTGAAAAATTAATATCTGAAGGCAGACTTTTAAAGGGTTCACTTTAAATAGCGTATTCTATGAAAATGAGAAAATACCAAACTAAAATTATTAGAGAACGTTGATTCCCCTCTCTTTTGCACTGTGGAAGGAGTATCAGTGTGCAAGCTGGAAACTCAAGACCATCAAGAGAGTAAAGATTTTGGATCTGTGTTTTGTGCAAGCTGGAAGAAAACGAGGCAGCTGCCAGTAAGGTTTCATCCTGCTTTGAGACCCATGGCAACTCCACTAGTGAAGGGGGAAGACGAGTTTGGCCCATTGCTCGGCAGCACCTTGCAAGGTATACATCTGGGTATAAGTCATCTTCCCGGTCTAAATAGTGGCCCACCTTATATATTTTTGGCTTTTTTTCCTCTTTTTCCTTTAAAATTTCAAAGGAACTTTGATTTTGTTATAGCTTGCATTCAATATTGCCCTCCATCGAAATGTTATTGATATAATACAGCTTACATGTTGTTCTAAAGGCAATGAAAACAGCATTAAAGAGCATTGAAGAGCATTATCTGCTGTGGATCTGAAAATATACAAAAATTAATGTATTTCTTTAACTGAAGAAAATGAATAGGCAGGAGATATTTTGTTACACGGTTCTGAAATTAGGATCTTTGTCTAAAGCTGATGTAAAAAATAAATGGGTTTTAAGCTATGTAGGATTTAAACTATCTAGCATCTTTGTCACTTATTCTGTGTCAAGTGGGTGCAGACTGCAGCGATTCTGATAAGGAGGCTTTTCACATTCACTTCTAGCAGTAGTAACCCAAGACGCGGAGGGGGGTGAAGAACAAGGGTCATATTTATAATCTGGAATGCTGCAAAATGTATCTCTTCAAGTTTTCAGCTGAACAGAGATATTTATCTTAACAAGATCTAATTAGACCTAATTTCCATAGCATATAAATTATTTTCTTCATTAGAGTAGCTAATGCCATGTTCAGATATCATGGCAATCAAGCTTGCGACTTCTGGAAAAACTGGTTAGAAGGCTTAGTATTAAGTGTGTTTCCAACTGTGAAATTTATCCTTCCGAGCAATGCCTCCCAGTTTACTCACTTTGTTCCAGGATTCTCCGCAGCATATGGCCACTGGAACCCATTAAATAACACGAAGTAAGACAAAGTCAGCGATGAGTCAAAAATAGCTGCACTAGTGAATCGCCTTTCAAAATTCTGTCTCTAACAAGAAAAATAATGAAGAATAAGACATGCAATTAGAAGAAATTAAGGTCAATTTTCAAGCCGGGTTGCCTACGTGATGGTTTCAAAACCCACGTTAGGCACCTCAAATAAAAGCAGTCTGATTGAACACCTGCAGCTCTTGGCAATGCACTCGCACATATAAGGGAGCCAGGCAATTCTTTACACAAAGTCTCTACCTCTCGGTTTTATTTTCCCCATTACCTAAAACTCCTAAAAGTCCAGGTCTAATTGCTAGGTTTGATACGTTCCTTTCTCCTCCTAAGGAAGATACCCAGTGTTTCCAGCGCGTGGCCATATGTGTGCCATATACTTGTTGGACAAGTCCCATTTGCTCAGCAGGAGAGTGAAGGCACTTTTTTTAGTACAGGAGCTTGTCACAATATATTTGGATTCCTCGCATCCAGCCTGAGTCATCTAAAAGTTAGGTGTCTGCTCCAAGTTTTTTCCTAGAGTTTTTTTACAGTCAATAGTAAGAGGTCGGTATATCTGGAGGGAGATTTATCTTCTCCTAGACTAGCTGCCTAAGGCATAGAGATGATTTGTCCTTTGGAGGCACCCAGCTCCCTTGGCTGAACGCACAGGCAGCCTCGGCAGCTAGTTGAGACAAAGCACCTTCTTCCTAGAGAGCTACAACAGGCAGGATGAGTCTCACCTCAGTGTTTTGGGGGCTGGTGTCCCAGATGAGACACGCAACGTTTTGCTAATATGAAAGGTCTAACTATAGACCTTTGCTGCTGTAAGAGTATCACACTAACAGTGGATCGTCAGGATGAGCTCAATGTACGGTTACACCGACACGTTGCACGGCTGAGAGCAGGGAGATGCTTTCATTCACAGCTATACCTTAACCAAACACTAGCCAACTACGTTTATCTCCTCTCATTTAAAATACACCCAGTGCTCTGAACGGTTGCGTCTCAAATGAGGCATAGGAAACGTGCAAGTTTCTGAATAAATCGAATTCTTTATTTGATGCATTTCGAAGCTTTGTAGTTATTATTATTTGGTTACTTTTGTATCCAACTCCCTTCATTTGCAAGTAAAAAGATGCTTCATCTGGGCATCCAAATAGTATATTCAAACAAAATATCCCAGGAAATAAACAACTGTGCTCTTCTGACCTGCGTTGTGAACAATAAAAAGTTATCTAGAGTCCACCGGCTGTACGTACTGTATCTGTCCCCTTATACCTAAGCATATCTATGGATTTAATGGGCATATTCAGGTATAACGCAGATCAGAATCTGGCCACATAACTCCTAATTGATTTAAAATTATATGGATGGTAATGGTGCCAGAAGACAATTTAGTTTGCTCTCTTTCATACTGAGCTGAAGTTGTTTGGTTTTCTTAAAAGAAATAAAACTGATAATTGTCACTACAGTAAGTAAATATGTCTGAATACATGCAGAAAGCAGATCTATTGGGTAAGAAGGTTACAGAATCTCATTTTGTGGTCCATCTGCTCCCTCTTTGCTTCCCAAGCCAACAGACACTAATCTGGGATGAAGAAACTGACAGGACATGGGGGAGGAGTAGACGGTCATGATTCCGACTTGTTTCAGCTTTTTGATATATGTGCTCATGCCATTGTGATATAATTGAGTGAAAATAATGCAGTGGAGTCAGGAGGACAATTAGAACAATTATGTATTACAGCAGCATTTTACTGTTCAAGACTTTCTCATAATTTCAGTGCAATTTATATATTTTACCTCTAAGCCCCGAACGCTCAAAATTAATGTTCAAGGGTAAAAAGCTGCATTGCTGGAAAAGATTGTTAAGCAGATAATAAGCTGAAATAAACAGTAAAATAATCAGATTGAGCTAAGAAAAGTGTCCAGGGTACTCCTGTTGGAATTTTTTTTTGTTCTAATTTGCATCTGTGCTGATGGTCTTGAAGAAAATGTGAACATCACCCCAATAAAAATTTCCTAGCGACCCTAACGTGAAAAAAAATCAAAAGCAGTTCAAGAGGATGAGAACTAAATACAAAAGAGCTAAGGATAAAAACAAAATTCAAAGCCACGGACCGTCAGTGAGAAAGACAAAGCAGAAGCGGCAGCGGGGCCAACCAGGGACGGCAAATGAGAAAGGGACGTGCTGTGTGACAGTGCAGCAGTGAAAAAACAGCCAACGGAGCTCTATCATGCCACCTCCATCTCTGTGCAGCTCTGCAACAACAGTACTGCCAGCCTTTAGTTATTTTTAATTCGGGGCACTTGGTCATCAGAAAGACCATAATAAATAGAAGCATGTTTGTATGGAAGCAAGTAGGAGCAAGGTAAAAAAGAGAGATGAAAAGAGATAAACACGTATTGTTTGGCTTAACTGTGATTAAGACGCAAGGCAAATAATTTAAGCATGTTAACACTCCACTGAAAGCGCTAAGTTCTTGAATGCAGTAAAAGAGAAGTATCACTAGCATTTGGGATAAGTACCATGAAGAAATTACAAAAAAATAAAGCCGTTGTCAGTGGGAAAGTGTGTCTAATGGTTAAAGCACCTAATCCAAGATTTAAAAATCATTTTGACCATGCGCTGCGAAGCGCTGACACAGTGTAAGGTCCCTCTGCCAGGTGAAGGCTGTTCATACTTCCTGGAAGGGTAACTTTAGCCCAGATCAGAGGCTGTGGATCTGCATAAAAATGACTGGACTTCCTTCAGCTAACCATGGACTTTTCATGGGTCCCTTCTTATCCCCTTTCCAGTCCCAGTCCTCCAAAGCTACCTGGTTGTCCCTTGGATGTAGTTGCCCTCCCTTATGTGCAGAGCCATGATGATTCATGAGGAAGTTGGCTTACCTTTGACCTTTTTTGCCCACTGCAAAACACCTGAAGTGACCCAATTGCTCCCAAGACACCACAGCCCAAGTCAACCGCACCAAACAGTAGCACAGTGCTGCTGATCACCAGTGTTGGGGCTGAGCTGGTGGCCCCAGCCAAACACGATGGAGACTGCATGTTGATAGTGGTATTCCTGGGGAACGCCAGCATTTGGTCAGGGCACTGAATGCGCTTGGGTTGTGAAGGCAGCAGCCACACAGGAGCAACCAGGGGGAGCTCAGGACATCGCCATGCACATGCCATGTGGATACTTTAGGACACTGGAGCAGTAGACAGTCAAGGGAAAGCTCTGAGCTAAGCCTATGAAATGGCCAAGGGCAATGACAGAAATTCAAGGTCAGCACTACAGGGAGCTTGCCTGCATCCAAACAAGGACACAGACACAACTGCAAATGCAACAGGAGGTTCCCTGGAGAAGCAGTCATCCTTTGACTGACAACTCAGTTCTTTCCAGAAGAGGTTAATGACCACACCATAGATGGAGAAGAGATGACTGGAGGGAACCTCTTTGAAGCACTGGTTTCCCAAGACACCCAGAAATTGGCTTGACTTCAGTGTCCTTCAGTGTGAAAGCAATGTTTGGAGGCCCTTTGTTTCACATTTTTTCTGGGCATGCTGAGAAGTACTGGGCAGAAAGGTAACTTTTTGCAGCTCCGTTCTCTCACACACACATATACACACACCTACACAGCTGTCTCAGCCTTGCATACTCCCAAACAGCCCTGGCCCTGGCACAGGGTCTAAACTTTCCAGGGTCTAAGGCCTTTCTCCTTATGGGCTTGCTCTCCCTAGGATTAATGGTCATGAATCACATGGTATTGATTTTGTAAGAGTCAAGAATTTCATACAGCAAAGCCCATACATAATTACAGATCATCCTCTGAACTTCATCTAATGCATCAGGATTTATAAAAATCAAACCTGAACTTGAGATAACAAAAGGGATTCCCAGCACAGCACAGCTTTTCCAGAGAAACCTGCGCAGATCTCTGCTCTTACGGCTTAATGCACTACAGGCACAGTATGAAATCACAGAGTAAGGGTATGCTTGGCATGAGCAAAGATGCGCATTTGTCAGCCTAGAAGAGCATGGATCCAAGTCACATCCTCCGATCTGTGTGGTGCCTTCAAATGGTCAGTGATCACCAAAAAGTCAATCTAAGCTCCCTCTCCTCACTCTCTTGTATTTTGGAAGCTGGTCTTGATCCATTCATCCTCCACTGAAGCTGTCAAAAATTCTCTGTTCCCAGGAGAATGAAGAAAGAAACTTTCCCCTTCTACCTACACTGGATTAGGGATCCCTGGAATGAGAGGCAGTGTCTTTGTGTTTCATAGTCCTTGACTGGATTCTTTCACGAATACGCTCTGTTGCTTTTTGGACTGATGTTCATTTCCACACTATCGAGAGGGAAAAGAGCCTAACTATGCATTGTGTGAAACAGAGCTGCTTTTCGATTTGCTTGGAACGCGCCACTTGATATTTTTTCTTGTTTGAAGCATCTTGGCATCTGCAGCTAAAGCCAGACAACTCAAGGACACAGCTGGTCCTACAGGCTCTAGAGAAAGCCTGGGAACAAAACCAGGGCTGCAGTGGTGAGAGAAGACTCAACAGAGTGAATGTGCAAAATCAGACTTGGCAGAGAAAGCCACCATGAGCGTGGAGCACAGCCAGGCTTCAGTGGGTGCCGCAGTGGAAAACGTAAGGGCCTTTGTCCAGGACATGATTAGCAGAGGTCAGCTAATGAATAATACAGGAACAACACTTTCTCCTCCTCAAAATCCCATGTCCAGCCTTTAGATCCCACCTCTCGATGCAGCTGGAAAGCCTAATGCAAGCAAAGACTGCTTTGACAACCCATGTGTCCATCACCTGTGGGAAGTGAGGGCCAAGAGCTTTGCCGGCTTTCACCTTGCAGCCCTGAATGTTTGGTAGCGTAGCAGAGAAAGCTGAGCAATCACCAGCTTCCAGGTGGCCGTGGCAGTGTTTTTGTTCCTCTGTTGCAAGGGAGTTCATCAGTTATGAACGTAGTCCTTCTCATCCTGCAGCTCTTGCTCTGCTGCTCAGCCCTCACTGTGCTGCTGCTGGACCTCCTGTCCTTGCCCCCTCCTGCAGGACAGACACCGGAGTGCTCTGTAAGCCCAGCTCCACCTGCAGCCTCTCTCTGTGCATGGTCTGGACGGCACAGGAGATGGTACTTGAGGCTAGGGACTCTGAGCACAGCCCTGCTCCCACTTGTAGGGTCTTTGCTGTCCTCCGGCACGTCCTTCTGCGGCTTGTGAGCTGCTGAAAAGCAAACGGCATCCTGAAAATGGCACAGAGCTTCTCTGGCAGGTTATCTGATGTGGTGGCCAGTGCCCCCCACTGCAGGTGGGCAAGCCAAATTCAACAGTGCAGGGGGTGCCGTGCACCAGACCCGTGTCCCACGCTGGCAAAAACACTGTCCCATGTGCCCTGCCCTGCTCAGCGGAGGTGCCTGATCCGGAGCCGCATCCACTGACTCAGCAGTGCATTAGATCCTGCAGCGCTGGCCTGGGACTGGTTGGCTTGGGAAGGAGTTGGCTACAGGAGTGGTGAGACCTGACAGGTGGCACACAGATGGAAAGGAATTAAACCTCTATTGTTTGCTGCTTTTTGATTCACTGCAAATTCCTTTCTGGGAAAGGAAAAAAAATCATGTCTTGTTCTAGACCAAAGATTTGGGTTTGGAAGATCATTAAATACTTCAGTGCTTATAGGGACTTAACGATTAAACAAAACCAAAAGCTCTAGAAAAATTAAAATTCTACTTCTCTGCACATCCATCTTGGGACCCACCTTTTCATACAGCCAAGCATTAGAACTACTAGGTGATTTCTCTTAACTTGTGGCTCTTCCTTTTCTTTTACCTTCACACAGCCACTTACTACTGCATATTTTGGTTCAAGTCCAGGTATCTATCCCGAAAACAGGATGCGTGACTTCTAAAACCCAGGCAAGTCAAAGCATTGGAAGGATTTACTGCTCATGGTAAATTACCAGATGCAGTAACTTCTCAAGAAGGAAGCAACACCAGCCAAAATAACATAGGTGGGTAGGCTGAAGGAGCTAAGTAATCCATCCTGACTGGGCAGACCTAGAAGGAACTGCTGCCAACCACACATGTAAATGAAACTACTTGTTGCTGTAAAATGCACCCTGAATGCAGTTATAAACAGAAGTAACATGAAAATATGGATGTTCAGATTAATGAATTAAAAGCAATGACAATTTTGATTGGTTCATAAAAAATACAGGTTTTTTTTTTCTGCAGATAGATCAAAATGTACAATTTGTAAAGGAGAACCCAAATAACCCTATATGCTTTTGGTCCAATATATTTAGCAACAGCCTAATATAAGAGATTTAAATGGAGCTTTACACGAGGGTCGGAGAAGAACCCAGCCCCCTTGGTTCCAGCCCCCACGGGTGCTAGCGCCGTTCTCTGCCCAGCACCGGACTCCCACCCTTCCCACCAAAGTAACATTTGCTTACTAATGGCTCTTTCTCCAAAAGGTGTAAATGGGCCCTCGTTTGAGCTTGTCACAGATTCAGCTTTATTCTTTTATCTTCAGTAATTTGGAGTTTTTTTTTCCCTGCAGATAGTTTCTATGTTCCACTCGCTGCTATTCGCTAGAGAAAGTCTCTTGGGCTTTTTGCCCTTTGTGTTTCCTCTCTTCTTTCATGTGGAGAAGACTGCCAACGTGGGATTTGCAAACTGCTGCCAATATGGGATTTGTGCTGCTGCGGCTGCCAATCTTTAATTTAGCATATGTATAAAGCTAATTTTTGGACACGATGCTAGTGCCTGGCATCTCTGCAGGAGTCAGCCAGGTTGTAATGTTTGTATTGTACTGCACTATAAAAAACAATAAAAAGAAAATATAAAGGAAAAAACCTTTTATCTCTAGCTTTATAGCTACAGATATGGTCTAAATACTTGTATTCTCCCTCTGCATCTAAAATTCGCTTCCTCCTTTCTGTGCTTTAGCCCTTTCTTTTAGATTTGCAGTTTGTGTTGCCTGCAGTAGGAGCCAATGATAGGCTCCTGCTCCCTACTGAGCATATCTTCGTATTAAAATGTATAAATGCAACTCTTTAGCGGAAGAAAAAAAGACTAGTTTCCCTTTAATTACATTTAAACTACACAGCCACATGCGCAAAGTAATACTTTCTCCTTTTTTAAAATATTTTAATACAGAGAGTCAGAGAAAAAAATCTAATCATTCAGGAAACATCTTTTTTACAGAAAACATAAGCTTGACTACCCTTCTTTGGCAAGGACATCTGCTGTTCGGGAGGAGGTTCCTGCAGCGAATCCTCTAAAATACGGCGGTGCCGTTCTGGCCCCCGCTTGGGTGCGGGAGCGAGCCGAACTCCGGCTCTGGGAGGACCCCGTATGGAGGACCCCACGCAGCCCAGGGAGCTCCTCGGCCATGCCCCGGGAGTGAGCAAAGGGGAAAGCTGACGGGGAAGCTGGGGCCGCAGGGCAGGCAGAGAGGAGCAGCTTTACGCTGTCCCATGATGGTGGCTACAGCAGGACAAAGGCTATAATAGGGTGGTACGGCTCCCAGTGGTCCTACATGGATTTATAGATGGATTTATAGGAAGAGATGGATTTATAGGAAGAACCTCCAACGACAGTTCGCAGCTCTTCCTTACAGAGGGGATTTACTAAACCTTTACCTAAACCTATCCCAGCCCTTGTACTTGAAGGGTGGATGTTCACCAGAAGAAGCGCAGGCATGAAGGAAACTCCAAAGAACAGGCTGTGGTTTGGAAGAGCATGGCAGACCACGACAGTGGCAAACTGAGGGCTTAAAGCAGGGCCCACTGAATGCATCCAGTTTGAGCATCTTTCCCCAAATGCAGGGGGAAAAAACCATCGGACAAATGCAGAGAAATATGAGGGCTTTGCACATTTGCTTTTCACAAATATTTAATCTTGCCCTGGGCTGCAGAATGTGTTTTGATTTTATTTTTTTTTTGTCAACAGAGATTTTTGTAATTTTGTTTTCCACGATAGATACTAGATGAAGGAAAACAGTATTGCACTGTCCTGGCATCACTTTTTCATTTTAATTACTATGTTTTAAATTACCCCATCTACAGAAGTCCACAATATAATGCTGACTACCCAGTAGTAGAAGGTAGTTTTTCCGCACGGCTAGACTGGTATTTTCTAAGACGGAGATCTGCTAGCTTGCCTACTTTCACAGCGGCAGTGCCATGTGCCGTAATGAGACAGGATTATTGTTGCAACTGCTCTTGAAGGCCTCTCTCCCCAGGCAGCCAAAGAATGACTGAGTCATGCAGGTGATGCATTCTCTGTAATGAGACGGACAAAACCCTGAAACCCACATCCAGGCCTCCGCTCCGCGCAGAACAATCCCCTGCGTACCCACGCCTCTGGCAGAGGGGGGGACGGGGACGGGGACGGGGGGGCGAGAACAAAACCACCGATGCTGGGAAAAACCAAATAGAAAATATTTATTAAAAAAAAAAAAAAAGGGGTCTAATGCTAATACGCCCTGCACAGTCATGCAGAAAACCCGGAGTTTGATTTCTAATCCTGGCCTCTTGTTCCCCCGGCTGGCGGGGAGCGTGCGCTGGGTGGAAGGAGGTGCCGTGCATCATTCAGCAGCAGCCCCTCCGGCTGCCTAATGAAAGGGGCTGACAGGCTCTTACGGGAGACCCATCCAGCCCGCCTTGGCTGGAAGGATGATGGACTTGGCACAGAGCATCGCACCACAGGAGGGGACTTTTTCCCGGCTTTATAAACTCCATCCTTGAGGCCCTGTGTCGCTGCCAACTTCTTCTGCCCAACGCAGGACTGTCTAGGACTCCCTCTGGGGCTCATCCGCCGGTTGGAGAGGCTGTTATTGAGAAACACAGGATACACTCTTGCAGAGCGTGCCGAGCCTGGACCACCCTCGCTGAGCTTCCCGCACCTGCTGGCCGGGAGACCGAGCATCGGGGCTGGGAATGGTTGCAAGAATAGTACCATTGATAGGAAGCAGAAGCGCAAAACAATTATTTATCTTGTGCTAGGAGTTCGCAAGGGGGGTATCTGTAAGTTAGAAATCAGCTCTATTCCCAGAGCATCGGTCCATCAGAAAACCCTACTGACAAGGACCTCAGAAATACAGAAAGGATTAGCACTCTGAATGCCAGGATGCTGTCGGCAATGTTGTGCTCATGTTAGCAGTCGTGCTCCAAGCTCCCCACCCTCTCCCATCGTGGGGGCGGCTGGAGGAAACGCTGCTATCTTTTCGGTGCCAAGTGTAACCAGACAAACGTGGGACAGACTCTATTTTATAGACCTCCGCACAACTTTAGGATTACAACACAAACATTAATTTCCAATCTGTAATGGAGAAAGGGGAAGGATTTCTGCACCTTTGCTTTGCTTTGCTTTGCTTTGCTTTGCTTTGCTTTGCTTTGCAAACTCGTCTCCTGGGCGCCAGTGTGTGAGCACTGGTGGCTGCACCGGGGAGCCGTTCCCGGCAACTAAGGTCTCATTTCCACTGTGAGTAACTGCTGTGGTTTGGATCAGTCATTTGATTTCGTAGCACACAGGACTGCCCTCTGCTATGAGCCAGTGGCATCTGAAACTACTGGAGAAGCAAAGCAATCAGTTAAGGACATTTCAGGCCTGTCTACCAGGATAAAACCTACCACAGGTTTTGTTTCATCTGTGTCTGGCCCTACCCTTCTGATTAAATCCCATGATTTATTAGGTTTGCCTGATGCAGGCAGAGCCCAGGCGCCCTGTTTTCCCTAACAAGGTATCACACAAGCCCATGCAAGCACTGTTCAGCCCCAAGACAAAGATATTATCCCTGGGCTGAAAGCATGGGCCAGTGTCCGTGTCCGATCAACCACTGGCAACTCTGCTAAACCTGCCAGAAAAGGGTCTGCCACCAAGTATCGTCGCTGTCAGAGAGCTAAAATCTTTGACAGCACCAACTAGGAATAAATCTGAACCAAGGGACACGCACTGAAACTGCGTGCTGCATCATGAAATCTATTCAGAAGCCTACACAAAACCCAACCCAACCCAACCAAAACAACAACAAAGAGCTTTTCGGGAGGTCTTGGTATGACCTCATCATCGACCTGCTGATTCACCATTCAGTTGGGCAAAGGATTCATATGACACTAGCCTTTCCCAATCATGTGAGAAGGGTACCAAACAAAATGGAGTCACTGGTGTGAAACATGAAATTATCCTCTCACATTTCATCTGTCAATTATTTCACATCAGCAGTCAAGGAAAACAGATGTAATGAACAGCTCATCATTCAAAACAATCACCCACTAAACCCAATTCCCTCACTAAATATATTCAAGGGAAGATCAGCAATGGTTGGATTTACACACGATGTGAATCAAGTTCAGTGGCCTGTTTTCTATGCTGGGCCACACCAGCCCAGCTGTACTCCACACCTCCGAGGGTCCGGGCAGCTGCCCGCTCCCAACCTGTGCCCCCTCACTGTACAACAGTCATGTCCAAAGGCAACCCCGGTTAGAAGCGCAGTGCCTTAACGTCACTTACTCGATATCCTGGGCATCTACCTCTCCCGGTATACCAGTGCTCAAGAAAAACTATCTGTGCAGGAAAATAAAATAAGGACAATAAAATAGCCAGGGCAGGAGGTAACCACAGTATCATAATTATGTCCGAGGCAGATCACAATCAACAGTGAAAGCAAGAGCACATCAAACAGGAATGATACAGCTTCATTTCATTTCAAAAACAACTGATGTTCCTAAAAACAATCCATATTTAAGAGGCAGACAGACACCCTGAATTTTTTCCATCTATTTTCTTCAAGTCTTAGCTCTTTAGAACCTTTGCCATCCTACCCACGTCTGACTTTAGGACTGCTAAAGCCTTAACGCTGCTGACTGTATGTCAGTGTAAGAAATACCTTAGAAATTGCACAGATGAGATAATTATCACTGCAGACTGCTATTTAAAAATGTGTTACTATGACTAGTGGGGGAAGAAAAAAGGGTATTTTTTATTTCTCAAAATATGGCACACACCTCTATAACACAACAATTAAATGCAGAGTTTTTACAGATTAGAAATGGATGCTTGAGCACGGGCAGTCACACAAGAGTGACGTTTCCCATCTAATCGCACAAACACGCCAACAAACCGCAGCACCTCGGTGGTCTGGTTCCTCACTGATATTTTAGTTGTTCGGCTGCCGTAGCCACAGACGCAGTGAATTTTGAATTAAACACTAGTGCTCGGCGATGCTGACGCTCGCAGTCAAGCATATCTTGATGAAATTAGAGATGCAGAAAATAGTTTTTGACAGAGTGCACGAGCAAAACAGCCAGAAGTGCAGCCAGTTCAGTGCGAACAGCTCGTGCAGAGAGAGAGAGACTGGGGAGATGTCGAAAATTGGACTCTCTGATTTTGGCAGGAAGAGGTGAATTTTATTAGCAATCTATGCCGCAAACATAACTTTCTGGTTCTTAACAGTTTTTAGTTGCCAAAAGAAAATCACCATTTCTAATTGCTTCTCAGCTCTTACATTTTATAATGGAAAAAAAAGAGGAAGGCAAGCAAACCTACATCTCCATTATGTAAAATATTAGGTAAGCGGAGAATGCAGTAGCATTCCAGTTTAACGAAATCTTTACAAATGTAAACACTTTACAACTTTCTGCCCAAACTCAGCACCTGTAATTCCACAACAGTTTTGCACACACGTATTAGAAATGTGCAGGAAAATTTTGCAAAGCATCGTAAGTTAAATAGGAATTGGTAAAAATAAGACTGGTTATTCTTACTGGAAATATTTATTACCTAGTGTGTGGGGTCTTAAAAATCTAAGGACACTTCATTTCCTTGAAGAAACACGTTGTGTTCTTATTTTCCTTTGAATTCAACAGAATGCAAATTTTAAGTTAGTAGTGCAAGAGACAGCAGGATTAGTTCCAACCTGTAAAGCACCAAACCCCACCTGTTCTACTGTATTTCTTCCTATCCCAGAAGGAAAATACAGCCTTTCTGGCTCTGCAAGTACCACCGTGATCACTGAGCAGAGGAAATTGCTACGAAACAATACTTCAAGTGTCTCTGACTTAGATGTTTGGATGGGCTAAATGAGACTTTTAAAGCAGTGTGTCTAAACTCCACTGAAAATATCCTCAGCTTTTTGGAAGGTCCCCAAAGGTTCACTAAGACACAGCATGTAAAAGTAAGTAGCTAGCTCCTTTGCAGGGAAAGGCTGGCAAGCTCAACGGGGAAATACCCTTTAGTATAGCAGGGAGGCTGGCCCTTGGGGAAGGGCCCAGATGGACTTGGCTCCCATGGTCAGCTACATCGCCCAGCCAGAAACACGCTGCTTGCCACTAAAATCAAACCAGCTGTTCTCAACCACAAGGTTATACATCTATCAATTGCAAAAGTGTCTTTATCCAGTGCTCTGGTCATGCTACCTAAGAAGCCCACACATGTAAGCTTTCCAGTTGCATTAAAAAAAGCATTGATTAGTTGCTCCATGAGGTGAGTGGGGACATTTCCTACCCTGGCTTGCCAGAACATGGCTAACATATGTACCAGCTTGCAGAGGACGGGGTCTTGAAAATGAAATACAAATTCTTCTACATGTCCTTACTGGAGCCATGGATGTTGGAGAGAAGGTAACGGACAGCTGAGCAGTGCCAGACGTGCAATAGTTTAAAACTCATGCTGCTGATAAAGCTAAAGGAGCAACATGGTGTACGGGCACAAGGCAGGAGGGAAGGGCTCAACTACAAGCTCCCTGGACTACAAAGTGCCAGTTAGAGCACATAGCTGCAGATGGCCAAGCCTTCTCGCTTGTCTCTGTGGCCGGGCACAGCCAAGCATGTGTGTCAGTGGAAGCTCCCCCTGAGACCTTTTGGGGCCCTGGAGGCTGCCTGCAGCATTGCTACGCGGTAGCCTTGGGTCACGGTGCTCTCTTTCCCCTCCACAAAATACCCCCGAACCAGACGGGAAATGCAGTTCAGGTGAAACAGATGAGCAGGAACCACCCCATCCTCATATGAGAAGCACCGGGCTCCAGCCCCCGGTAGGACCCAGCCACAAAGGCAGACCCGACGTTCCTCTGACTGGGAACGCTCAGGTCTAGCTCAGCTCCCACATGCAACCAGGGTCCCCGGAGAGCGCGCAGAGGAGCAGGGGGGCAACGAAACCCAACCTTTTTTTCTTCCTTCTGCGAGACGGCGGAGTGAACCTTGCACGTGTGTGAATGCATTTTGAAGCCAGCCCCCGGGAGATGCAGCAACCATGACAGCCTTTGCATGATGTGCCCCGCCGTGTGCCCGCTGGGCCGGCGTGGCTCTGCACCCACCCCTACTGCTAGCCCCCTCGCAGTGCAACAATTTACCCTTGAATAAATTAGCAATAATTGGAAATCCACTTCACTGGACCTTACGCAGCATGACTAATGTGACTCACTTTTTAGCTCTGTTCCTTTTGTGTGACTACTCAGCAAAGAGGGTGCCTTAGAAAAGAGAAGAACCAGTAAACTTTATGCTGTGGAAAAAGAAATGACAGTCTCTGAAGAGTGATATAAAGGTTTAATGGGAGCTTTGGATGCACGAGAAGCAAGTGTTTTAAGAGTACTGTGGGGCACAATGCTTCTACTGATGGCTTTTTTGCCTTTGTATCCTTGTCTTTACCTTTTAGATGGTGCATGTTAATTTTGGTGGCACAGGGACAAGGCTCAGAAAAGTACATCGCTGCAACAAAGGGAATACAAATCTGCAGAGCACAAATAATTTTGAAAAAAACAACAGACGTGCTATTTACCAGAAACATTGCAGGGGTTGGGTGGGCTGAGAGACATCTGAATCTCAGCCTTTGTCTTTGCCTAGATCTCTTATGAGAATGTGGTTAAGCCATTTAAACCCCTCCTTCGTGGAAAAAATTAGTATTAAAGGATATTTAGAATGGTAAACAGTGAAATTACAGTATAAAAAGCTAACATTCCAGAAATGCAATTTTTAAAAAGTGAGAGTGTAAACACTGTTAATTCTGGAGTGTCACACACATCAGTTTTCTTTCATGACCCTATTCAAGATCACTGTATCGAGCTAATTGCCAGGCCATTTTTTTTCCAAAAAATAAAAAGAGGAACATTCAGCATATAAAAGCCTGTGTAAGCCCTGTAATATAGCACAGCTACAATATTCAAACAATTTGGCAAACTCTCTGCACTCACAGTAACTTGCAACCTGGTATATGAAGTAAGCACCATGAATTTGTGACATAATCAGTGTGGGTTTATTAATTTCATATGCAAGTGTCATGTTTAAATATTTATCTTTTGGTACCTGCCAACAGGTATTTTCCATTCTAGGGGGAGTACTTTTCTCTTGATTTATGCACATAATCCCTATAAGATGAAGCCCAGATATGCATGCAGAAGGAAAGAAAAATGCATCCCTGTAGCTACGATTTTTTCTAAGACATTAGTAAGACAAGTGTTTCACAATTTCTGTGCAGGATCCTTAAGCAGAAATTGTGGTGCATGAAACAATCCCAATTTCCAAGGAAAAAATTATAGCCTTTCATTCTCATAGCAGCATGTAACTAAGGTTTAGATGAGTGAACAGATGCATGCAAAAATCAGCCATGAGAATGGAAACATTCATTTTCACAATCTGCTAAATCTGCTAGGTATGCATGAAACGGAGCCAAAGAGATCTCCAGCAGAACGCAATGTCACAGTCTTGGCACAACGGGGAACTTTCTCAGATGCTCCTCGTGCCAGCACTGGCACTTGCACTTGTACTGTACAGCTGTGTTTAGAGATCACTGAAATATACTGGAATCTCAAAGAGTTAATAATATGACTGCTATTAAAATATATTCTCTCCACTTCCCACTTTTCCAGGAAATTAGATGCGATTTTTTTCTCATTATTGCAGCTACCGCTTTACATGAAGTAACAAGTTCAATAGAGAGATTTTCCGAGTGCGTTTCCCTCTGCAACAATATAAGTCCCTTATCAAACCCTTTCAATGAAAACTCCATGGTGTTGCCTTCACAGCACTTACATGACCCAACCTTAGTGACCTCACGCAATGCTGAAAAAGATCCCAAATGTATGATTTTTTATATTACTGTTCTTCTAAACTGGAGCAGAAATGTGCATGTAATTAGACTGGGTAGATTAGATTGAATTAAAGAGTATAGTCAAATCTTCTCTTAAGTAGTAGTTTCTCAGAAATAAGGCTTCTGACTTTTCAAGGGTGAATTATATGTCTTATTCTGTTGAAATGTAGATCTTATCAATTTAACTTCACAGCTGGTGCCCAGCCTCCAAAAGCCCGACTCTCTAAAGCCCAAAGAAAGCAACTGGATTGAGCACCACCCTGTCTCATTTTAGCACGTTGAAAACAAGGGCCGTGGGCAAGAAAGGATATATGGAAAAGCAGGAAGGGAGGAGACCGTTCCCTTGAACGGCAGGCTTCGTCTGACAGCTCCTTTGTGCCTGCTCTTGGCGTGGGAGGCTCGGGCCCTCCCGTTCCTAAAGAAGGCACCTTTAATCTCTTTCGCTCTAAACATGATTGCTCGGAAGCACTTGGTTTTAGCAGCACCTTCAGGACGAAGACCTTTTTCTGAAGTGATAGGACAGGTTTTCTGCAGAGGTAGCATTGTTTTCTGGTCTCCTGACCAGAGTCTTTCCCTTTGGAAATCTGGCAGCTTCACACATCAGGGGAATTTCATAGCTTATCTTTTGGGATCTTGGATCAATTTTAATGGGAAAAAGCATTAAAGGAACTTGTCACATGGCTCCTGGAACCACATGGAGAGTCAAGGATGTCTCTGCGCTCCAAGGCTGCCGCTCAAGCACTTGCATTTACATCTCTTGGCAAAAACTGCATTTATGTACTCACTCGATTTCCAGAACAGGGTGAAAACCAGATGCCCTTCTTTGCACCATGCAGCTTACTCCCTGGGATGTCTACATGAAAGACACTGTGATGATGGGGTTTATTTTAAGGAGGTGGTTGATTGGTAGCCTACAGTGTTGCCCTTTTCATGCCACACTCTGGAAGAAAAAAAAAAACCTATGAAAGGAGGTGTGCTAGCGCCAAGGTGCTCTATGAAGTGTACCTTCCTTCTGATCTATGACCTGGAATCGGTCCCCAGAGGCAGGGAGGTAGATGCTGCCAGGATGGCCCTCGGACTGCTTACAAAACTCTGCTGGAGTCCCGACATGAGGAGGAGGAAAATGAAAGGAGTAGTTTAGAAAAAAATACTTTTGTTTAAGCCAGATCTGTGACCAGTAAAGCTGTCTCAAAAGGGGTACACAGTCTCTATCCTTCCTTCAGAGGCTCCATCAAAAGGAATGCCTGGAATCTGCAGCTCCATGCAGTGTAATGTTTCACTGTGTACTCTTTCCTCTTTGTTAAGCTCCAGAAGTGTGCATTACAATTTTGTATCTTCTTCAATGATTTATTTGTCCTTTACTGGGGTATCTCTCTTTCTTCCCGTTTAAGAAATTTCCAGGGTAATTACTCAGCACCAGAAGAACGGGCAATTTATTTGTATAAATCAGATTCAACACCAGCATCCACTTCTCTGGCTTGTCCTATAATTGACAATAATGATTTTTAACAGTGCTTTGGGGAACGAGTACTCTGCATTTAGGGAATCCCAGCAAAGTTTGCAAGTTTTTCAATAATGTAATGAAAGGATAGTGCCTTATCCGGTTTTCCTTCTGTGGTGAATGGGATGCAAAACCATGTTTTGGGGGTTTGGGGATGCTATGTCATGGGTTACAGAGATGCCTCACATAAGTGAAAAACATGTAATTCCCATTCTGTGACAGCCTACTGCAGCCACTTAAAAAAAATTGAACTAGTTCACTGCGGTTACTGCAAAGCAAGCTCTTTACTGTACGTGCTGCGAGGCTACCTTGGCATGCCTATAGGTTGCTTCCACGAGACTGACAAATGCTGGGGAACCCATTTGCACGGTTCGGTGAGTCCATAGGAGACAATATGGTGAGCAACCTCGGCAAGTGTTGAGAGCGTGAGTCAAGGAAATGTGTAAAGTGCCAAAAGGGAACCGGCAGAACATTACACTTGTATGAAATGGGAGTAATCTCATTACCAGAGGTGATAACCATTGCACCCCTGATGGAAATGCATAATTACTGAAAACAGCTAATCAACTGCAAGAGCAGCAGGGTAGCCAGAAGCTCCTATCTATACCATCTACTGTGCTTAACCCAGTTGAGCTGCTCCTCCTCCTCCACCTTCTACAAAAGGATTGGTAAAATGTGCTGCACGTACAGACCCTCACATGTGGGTCAGCGCAGCTAAGTGACACAGTGCTTTGCATTTTTAATCGCAAATAAAACATATATCAGTCTGCGAAGCTTCCTTCCTAATTCTATAGGATGCTCAAGCACGCCACGCTTACAGCTGTTCATTTCATAGCTACATCTGTAGATATACAGGGTTTGGATAACAGTTTAACATCCAGCTCCTACTGAAAAAAACAGTGACAGCAAGCTTCTTATCATTAATCTCTGAGAAACCACGCCTTTAATTTACTAACCATATATATAGCTATGGGCAATAAGAAGTGGTAATTCTCAGGCTAACGGTAAGGTAAGTTGAACTGTTAATGGGATCAGGGGCCAGCTACGGGACGGATTGTGTAAGGCCAGCTGCTGGAGTGCTCCAGGGGGGGTGTGTGTGTGCATGTGCCTGTGCACGTGCGCGTGCGTGTGTTTAATGAAAACAAGTCTGACTAACAGCAGCTGCAGTGGGGCCATGAACCTCCATGCTTCATAGGTCCAGGTGACACAAACTGAGGAGATCAGGGGATCTGGGGCCAACTACAGGATATACTGACTGTCTAAGGCCAGATACGGGAGGTCTGTATTACATGTGTATTATATATATGTATAATATACAGACATTGTGTGTATATGCATACTACTATATAGAGGGAGCGTATGCAGGACTGGGAACAGGATTTGCCCATCAATACTGTTCATGTGCATTATGAGCGCTGTGTTTACATGAGTGCTGGTAAAGCCACTACTTTCTGACTGTGCTGAACCGAGTGGCCATCCGCTCAGTTTATTTAGCGCAGTCAGAAAGTATATATACATATGTATACACACACATACATATATATGTAAATATGTGGACGCATGTGCCTATTGGGAACACTTGCTCAGCCTCACTGATGGTGGAACTGCCTCTAATGGGCTGCTGGATTCAGCAACCTCTAACACATTGGTTTTTTCTTGTCCTGACCTTTGCAGTCTCTATCCAGGCAGTTCCAACAAAAGGAGGAACTGTCTTGATTTGGTTTTCAAACTGTAACAGCTGAGGAAAGAGTACAGAGGGAGGGGAAAAATAGCTGTCAGCAGTTATAAGTAAAATATATAATTTTCCACTTACAACTAGAAAAGCAGTAAAAACTAAGTGAATTGTTTCGAGGTTTTTAAACAGAAAGAGCTGGTCATGGAGGTGGCAGGCTGTTAAGAAAAAGCATAAATGAAAATTTCCCCGGTAACATAGTGGTATCTTCAGTTTCATGCCTGTCGAGGATCTGATTTCTTGATTAGATTAGTAAACTAGGACTAGAACCACACAGGGACACACACACATTGTGATGTTTGGAAAAAAGCCATAGGCTAAAATGTGTGAGCTCTCCCTGGAGCACAGATAGAAATCCAGGTCTCTCTTCTCTTAGGTTCATGCCCTAATCACTGAGCTAGAAAGTCAGCTTCAGGCCTAGATTTGCTCTCTGGCCCAGTTAATATCTACTTATTTAAAGCAAGGTGGAGGATGCCTCTACCACAGAGGTGCGTGCAGACAGATGGTGTATCAGAGTTTTATTTAGCAAGCAGGGTGCTCTCATCACTCCAGCTAAGGACAAATAGACCTCTGCTCCCCGCTTCCTGGACAAGTTTTCTAACCACTAGGAAAATCATGCAATCACACAGTCTAATTTAGGTTGGAAGGGATCTCAGAAGACCATCTCATCCAGCCGCCTCCTCAAAGCAGGGCTAACTACTGCTCTACACCAGGTTGCTCATGGCTTCATCCAGCCAAGGCTTGAATACCCCCACGGAGGGAGGATGCACCACTGCTCTGGACAACCTCTTCCAGTGTCTAACCACCTGCACGGGGAAGACTTTTTTCCATTGTCTCCAGTCAGCATTTCCCCTCATGCAGCTTGTGAACATTGCTCTTGCCCTGTTCCTGAGCTCCTCTGAGAAGAGCCTGGTTCTGCCACCCATCCAGCTCCCCTCAGGCAGCAAAGCCTCCATCAAGGCCCCCACAGCCATCTCTTCGCCAGGATGAGCAAACCCAGCTCCTCAGCCTCTCCTCCTGTGCCAC
>NW_008794408.1:2770586-2774237 GCF_000699145.1 Aptenodytes forsteri
GCTCCACCCGGCCCGGCCCAGCCTTGGAGGCGGTCGGCCACCTTTGCTGCCAGGGCGCACTGCTGACACCATTCAGCTTGTTGTAAAACAGCACCCAGGGCCTTTTGGCCTTTTTTTGCCCCCAGGGAGTCAGACGCCCAGCCTGCACTGGTGCACGGGGTTATCCCAGCTCTGCGCTGGGACTTTGCTTTTGTTCTTGCCCACCCCTTCCTTCAGACTGCAGAAGTCCCTCTAAGGGGCAGTCCTGCTGTCCAGTCATTCCCCTGCAAAGTGGTATCACCTGCAAACCTGCTGAGCGTGCGCTCCATGCAATCACCCAGGTTGCTGATTAAAATGTTACACAGTATCTGTAAAACGCCACTTTTAACCTAGCACCAGTTAGGCTCTGATCTACTGAGCACTATTCTTTGAGCTCTACAGTCAGGCAGTCTGCCTATAGGGTCCCTTTCTCCTCCAACTGGCTACCAGGATATCATGGGACGCTATGTCAAAAGCCTTACTAATTTAAAGGTAAAAGACCTCCACCGCTCTCCCCTCATCCAAACTGCCAGTTATCTCAAAACAGAAGGCCAATCAGGTATGTCAGGTGTGATTTGCTCCTGATCAGTCCATTCTGGCTAGGTCCTTAGGTGCCTTGAAATACCTTCCATGAGAACCAGCACCATCACTTTCCTGGAGACTAGCGTGAGGTTGATGGGCCCGCAGTTCCTCACTCTTACCCTTTCTGATGATGGCTGTAACATTTGCATTTCTCCAGGCATCACAAACCTCCTCCAGCCACCACAACCTTTCAGTGATGACAGACAGCAGCTTCATGATGACATCAGCTCCCTCAGCAGCCTCCAGTGTGTCCTGTCTGGTCCCATGGACCAGCTTATTTAAATAGACCCTAACTCCATCCTCTACTGCATGTAACACATCTCTCCCCCAGGTTTTGCTTCTAGACACAAGGAGATGACCAGGAGGCCTGAGAGCAAACTCTGACTGTAAAGCCTGAGGCAAAGAAAGTATTGAACATCTCAGCCTTACCCATGTCCTGCAAGCAAAGGCCACCACTCAGTAGTAGACCCACATTTTCCCTGGTCTTTCTTACGTTGCTGATAAAAGTGTTGAAACCTTTGTGGTTTCCCACCAGGTCCCTCACCAGTTTTGACTCCAGCCAGGCTTTGACTTCCCTCATTCTGTCCTTACATGCCCAGGTAATATTTCTCTATTCCTCCTCGATAGCCCATTCCTGCTTCCATTTCCAGTATGCTTGCTTTTTGCGTTTGAGTTAAATTAAGAGTTTCCTGTTCAGCAAGCTGGCCTTCTCCCATGCCTGCCTGTTCTTCTGCCCTTCAGATGATTTTATTGCACTTTGAACAGGTTGTCACTGAAGTCTGACCAGCCCTTACAAGCTCCCTTACCTTCAGGGGCAGCCTAACATGGGATCAGTCCTGCCTACCAGCTGAAATCTTGTGTCCTTGCCTTCCTCGCTGCCTTCAGGATCGTAAACTCCAGCATCTGACAGCTCCTGCAATCAAGGCTGCTATTGACTGACAGTTCATTCTCATTCAGGAGTCCAGCAAAGCATCTCCCCTAGTTAGCCTGTTCAGCACTTGCATCAAAAAAATTGTCTTCCATGCACTTCAGAAATCTGGATTGCTTGTGTCCCATCACACTGTCCTCTCAGTAGATATTCACATGGTTGAAGTCCTCCATGAGAGTCAGAAAGAATGTGAGATACTTTCAGCTGTTTAAAGAAATCTTTGTCCACGGTCTGTCCTTGATCAGGCACCACCATGACATTCCCCCATTCTGGCTCCTCCTCTGACCCTGATCCATCAGGTCACGGTAAGCCTGTTACCCATGCCACCATGGACATGACCATTATTTCTTCTTTCCTATCCTAGCCCTTTTTAAATAAAAAGGCCATGGTTTCTGTGCTTTGCGTGTGTCTCCTGTCTGAGTTTGCTAGGCAAGTTTTGATCCCATCTGCTCAAGGGCCTTAGACAGAAGATATCTTTCTGATAGCCTTGGCATAAGAGAGACAACAAGCTGCCAGAAGAGGACAGAAGCATTTCTGAGTATGCACAAAAGCAGACTTTCAAGCACGTAAGAGCACACGCAGGGATTAGCAGTGTGGCTGGGAATCACATTCTCAGATGCAGATGTCTAAAGTCAACTCAAGGCAACTAAAATTTTAATGCTCAGAAAGTATAATATGCTTATATGTAATATAATGCTATATATAATATAATATGCTAAATAAGTGTTAAGGACACTTCAAAATACTTGACACTGAAGCTGTATGATGAAGTAAGAATAAAGTCTCTTGTTCATTAAGTCTATTGATTCTAGCTGAGTAAAGAAGAAAAGAGGACAGAACAGGTTGCAATCATGGTATCACAATAACCACAGACAACCAAATAAGGGAAGAAAATGGATAAGTCTGTGTGGGTTGGAGATAGGAGGAGGACATCTCTGCCTGACCAATCTGATGGCTTTTTATGACAAAATGACTGGCTACATGGACAAAGAGAGAGCAGCAGATGTAATACACCCTGACTTTAGAGGACATAGCATTTGCATCTGGAAGCTGGGAAAATATGGGCTAGAAAAACTGACTGTTAGATGGGTTGAAAACTGGCTGGACAGCTGAGTTTGAAGGATAGTTATCCATGGCTCAATGCCTAGCTGGCAGCTGGTAACAAGTGGAGAACCTCAGGCTTTGATACTGGGGCCAATTTTATCCAGCATCTTCCGCATGAACCTTGTGACGACACAATGAACCCTCAGCAAATTTTCCAATGACACCAAACTAGAGGGACATGAGCTTCAGTCCAGAGACACCATGAGAAACTCGAGGACTGGGCCAACAGGAGCCCCAGAAAGTTCAGCAAGGAGAAGCAAGAAGTTGTACAGCGGGGGTGGGATAACCCCACACATCTGCCTGGCCAGAGGTGGCAGGCTACAGAGTGCAGCTGCTGAAAGGGGCCTGGGGCTTTGGTGGATGGCAACCTAAATGAGGGTCAGCAAGGGAATGGTGTACTCTCGTTGCAAACAAGGCAAACTGCACACTGGACTACAGTAGGAAGAGCATGGCCAGAAGACTAAGGAGGTTATTGTCCCCTTTCACTCAGTACTGGTGAAGCTGCACCTGGAGTTTGATGTCCAGCTTTGGCCACCCACTTCAAGAGCGGTGTTGAGAAACTGTGGAGGGCAGTCAAGATGTGAGAAAGCTTTTGACACTGCTGCACATAACAACCTCAAAGGAGACATGCTAATGTGGAAATCTACCATCAAAAAGTAGCAACCAGTATTCAACTGAGCACCGCTCCTGAGGGGTGAAGTGGCATAATTTCAGTATTTTCATTAACAACTTGAGTAGTGCAAGAGAGATTAGATTTCCAGTATCTTCAGAGACCTGTAATTTGGAGGCAGATGGAAAGACATTCTCAGACTGGATAGACAATAAAAAGGTGAAAAAGATAGAACAATACGACATATGAGACAGAGACATAGAGGCAGAAACAAAGCTGAAAATGCACTGAGTAGTAGGTTGAAGTGAATGAGTGCCACCAGTGCAGTATTGTTACAAAAAAGACAAAGCCAATTCTGGAAATATATTAACATATATAATAATACATATAATATATAATATTATATTAT
>NW_008794408.1:2774849-2777512 GCF_000699145.1 Aptenodytes forsteri
CCCCCCCGGCCAGCTTTCCCCAGTTTATGTACTGAGCATGACGTCACATGGTATGGAATGTCCCTTGGGCCAGTTTGGGTCAGCTGTCCTGGCTGTGCCCCCTCCCAGCTTCTTGTGTACCTCCAGCCTTCTCAGTTGGTAGAGCATGGGAAGCTGAGAAGTCCTTGACTAGTGTAAACACTACTTAGCAACAACTAAAACGTTGGTATGTTATCAACATTATTCTCATGCTAAATCCAAAATGCAGCACTGTACCAGCTACTAGGAAGAAAATTAACTCTGTCCCAGCCGAAACCAGGACACATGGACAACAAAATCCATCTCATTTATTTAAAGTAACATTTAAGTTAAATTATTAGAAAATCCTGAGTAGACATTAGGGGGACCAGAGACATCTGTGGGCACTCTCTACAACTGGTTACAGAAACATCCACTGGAGTGCTTTGGAAAGGCTTCATCCTGCTTCAGATCAGAGGACTGAACTAGATGATGACAGCTCCTCCAGCTCAATACTTCTGTTACCCCAGAAAACCCTCCAACAAATGATCCCAAATGGAGGTCCTAGTTTCTCCTGCCAGATACGTTTATCAGTAGAATAAAAAAAGACACAATTCGATAAATGCTCTGCTTCACTCAAGGAATCAGGCTTAACAGCCACGGCAGATTTGCTATAAATACCAACTTTACTAAGCACTTGCAGAGTTCTGGGCGTGAAACAAGTTGGGAGCTTCCTGCGTGTAACTTGTCCATTTAAAAGGTAGCACAAGTCCTCTTTTCTTGAACAGCGAGAGTCGAAAAAGGGCCAATAGGCAGCCCTGTGTGCAACCCCAGGCAAGACTTCTTTGAGCTGAGAAGCTGCTGCTTTGTGCCACTGTGCCTCAGCGGGGCCTCGGTTGCTTCACTAGCGTTTCCTCACACCCTGTCCTTCACTTACCAACTCCTGGACCGCACCAGGAAAGAGACTCCTTAACTCCAGCTCCAGCTACAGTGTGCCACAACCAGCTCACAGAGGTCCCCTCTGCCACTACCTAGTCTTCAGTGCTCAGAGGTACATGATAAATATGCACAATATGCATTATTATTATATTTTTTGACCCCAGTCAGAATGGCAGGAGCTGCTTGCCAAGACCATATGGCCTGAAAAGGTGAGCTTTGTGGGTCTGCTCTCCCTTAACAGCACAGAGAAAGCTCAGAGCTTCAATGGCAAAAGAAAGGGGAGATCTCTGAGATACCTTTGACCCGCTGGCTGTGCTTATGGCAAAGTGTCATCACTCTTCCTGCAGGGAACGTCACCCCTGGGAGGGCATGAGCCACTCAGCGCTTTGCTACGTAGCACCAAATACACCTCTATGAAGAGATGGATGTAAGAAGGGGTGATGCCTGCTGACCAGGGATCGGGATCGCCCTCACAGGCTAAGAGTCAGCTGCTCTTTCTGCTAGTTTCTGTCGAGTCACATCAAGTGCTACTCAGAGGTTGCTCAGTGCGTTAATTCCTCCCAGCTACAAAATCGAGCATGAGTTTGCAGGGCTACTTGTAGCAGCCTCAAGCACTGAAACCCATGACCCGCCATCACATTTCTGGGCATTTGTTTTTATTCTTGGCACTTTCATTGTACCTTACCAATGATAAGCAAATTTGACAACATGAAGCCAAATTCTGAGATCAGGTGCCCTGACTGGCAATGCTCAGGCGCTGCTGCTGCTGTTTTCCACATGCTGGCCCTGAACAAGCTTCTACAAAGCATCTACTCTAGAAAAACACATACTCAGATGCAAAAGCACCGGGTGGCAGAGCCAAGCATCCCTCATCCCTCCCTCCCCATTCAGTGAGCTCTTTCACAGTCAAGCAGCAGCTGGTCATAGCAGGCGCAGGGTCACCTGGAGGATGAAAGGTGCTCTGCTCAGTAACTACATAGCCCCCTCGCATCTCCATTTCTCTCTTCCAGAGACTGGAGGCAGATGGTGCAGCAGGGCGCTGAAGCTCTGCCAGCTCGACCAAGGAGCAATGGTATCCACCAGGCAGAAAGCCATGGCCTCTCTAAGCTCTGAACCCACCACGACTGATGCAGCTGCACAGACAGGGCTCCGGTGAGAACATGCTGCCACCCAGGTGTCAGGCTGCAGGCTGTGCCCTGCTCTTATGCCAGTACGGGACGGCAGCAGTGAGCACACCTGTGGGAGGTGCGCCCAGGGAGAGGAACTCCTCCGCTTAGTGACAGAGCTCCGGGAGGAGGGGAGTAGGCTGAGGAGTATCAGGGAGTGCGAGAGAGAGAGAAACTACTGGAATCGCACCCTACCTTCCCTGGGACAGGCCCAACAGGCAGGCAGGACGCATGATATGGAGGATTCCCTAGCCTCTCTCTGCCTGGCTGAACACAGTGACTTAAGGGCTAGGGGGCAATGGCGACAAGTTCCTGCTCAGCGCAGCAGGCGCGTCTCCTCTGTGACTACCCCACCTTCCCAGGTGCCCTTGCGTAACAGGTATGAGGCTCTGCGAGTGGAACTGAACAATAACGAGGACGATGGTTCATCTAGCATGGAGGTGTGGCTGAGGTTAAGTCGGCCTACGCCCTCTGTCAAAACTGCTTCCATAAAGAAAAAAAGACGGGTCATAGTCATAGGAGACTCCCTTCTGAAGGGAACAGAGGGCCCAATATGCAGAC
>NW_008794408.1:2777818-2778717 GCF_000699145.1 Aptenodytes forsteri
GTCTACACGACACCAGGCCTGCTGGCGACAGATGGGGTACACCTCTCTCAAAGGGGGAAAAGGATCTTTTTGCACAGGAGTTAGCAGGGCTCATTGAAAGACCTTTAAACTAGATTTGAAGGGGGAAAGGGATAAACCCAGGCTCACTAGAGATAAGCCTGCGGGCGGCACGCCAATATTTGAGGGACAGTGTGCTAGTGAGGTCCTTCAGTCTGCCGTCTCAGTGGAGGTAGGGGATGGAGATGCATGTGGCAGCAAAGATGCAAGGGATATGGCTGTGTTAGAAATCACGGAAGTGCCTGAGAACGGTCACGTAGGAATTAGGGCTTCTTCCCCCAAAAACATGGTGGGAACAACAGCCCAACTGAAGTGCATCTACACCAATGCATGCAGCATGGGCAACAAACAGGAGGAGCCAGAAGCCATTGTGCAGCAGGAAAACTGCAATATAGTTGCCATCATGGAAACATGGTGGGATGACTTGCACAACTGAGTGCTGCAATGGATGGCTATAAACTCTTCAGAAGGGATAGGCAAGGAGGGAGAGGTGGTGGGGTAGCCCTGTATGTTAGGGAGTGTTTTGATTGTCTAGAGCTTAACGATGGTGACGATAGGGTTGAGTGTTTATGGGTAAGAATCAGGGGGAAGGCCAACAAGGCAGATATCATGGTGGGAGTCTGTAACAGACCATCCAACCAGGATGAAGAGGCAGACAAAATATTCTATAAGCAGCTGGGAGAAGACTCACAATCGTTAGCCCTCGTTCTCGTGGGGGACTTCAGCTTACCAGATGTCTGCTGGAAGTACAATACAGCAGAGAGGAAACAGTCTAGGAGGTTCCTGGAGTGTGTGGAAGACAACTTCCTGACACAGCTGGTGAGTGAGCCAACTAGGGAAGG
>NW_008794408.1:2780870-2786034 GCF_000699145.1 Aptenodytes forsteri
TTGGCAGTGCTAGGTTAACGGTTGGACTCAATGATCTTAAAGGTCTTTTCCAACCTAAACGATTCTGTGATTCTATGATGAGTGTACAGCCAGGTGATGTGGATGCAACTCCCTGGTCATATAACGCTCCCTTCCCACATAATCTTTCTTTAATTCTCATTTGAGAGCTGCTTCATCTACTGTGTCACCATACGAAAAATGAAGAGCTAAACCTATTTACACAAGCTGAGGAACAACCCAAGTCTTATTGGCCAAATCTGTATACTTTCCAAACCAGACAGCAAAACTGGAAATAAACTCTAAAATGCTATAGGATTGCTTATTACTTAAGGGGGAAGGAAAAATAGGTCCTTTATCTAAGGACCATACACTTCTGAGAGACATCAAATTCATGTCCTTCCTGACGTGAGAAATCACAGGCATGTTCTACTCCCATTTCTCCAAAGGAGCGCAGCACTTCAGATGGCTGTGACAATGGCTAAAAGATACCTGCGTGCTTTAAAGCACCAGGCTTTAAACAGGACTGTTGCATACCTCTACATACAGAAAAATAAAATTAAAAAAAAAGCATTTGGGGGACAGAATTTTGAAAAAGAGCCACAATGGAGGGCAAGCAACTACTTCCAATTCCCACTAGGGTTCATTATTGTTGGTGCAACATGCACACAACAGGGGATAAATCTTGGTCCTGTTGATGCCAAATGGTATGAGTTTTCCCACTGACATAATGATGCCAAGGTTCTTCCTCATGGCACTAACTTCAGAGGAGGACAGTTTGGCAACTTAGAAATTTCACACTATTTCCACAGCTTAGATGTTGTTATATGCTTTGCAAGGTAAAGTCTATGCTACACAGCCATGATTTAAGAAAGCCCTTAAGGCAGTCACAGCCACACCTCTGGTAACGGATTTAACCACAGCAATGATTGCTACACACACATGCTCTGGCAGAAAAGATGCTCAGTAAAAATGTAACCCAGTAAGTAATAATGGTTAAAGTAGCAACCCACAAGGAAGAAAAATGCAGCATTTCAAAAGCATCAAACCAAGAATCAACCTGTGAAGGCACGTATTAAGTTTGCAAAGCCACAGTTAAATCTCTAATAACAAAACCCCCGTCAGTGACTCAGATCTAGTTCTGCTTTACTTGAACCAAGAAACTGGGAGGTTGGAAGGCAAAGTTAGAACAAATTGTTTCAGTTTAGCTTTCATTAGTAATTAATGAAATTCTCTATTTGATAAGAAGGAAGAAATTTGTGAGAAAAGGTGGCAGCCAACAGACACTGTTACAGTAAAATCTGTACTGGGTCAACAACACTGAATATGATGTTGCAAAGTCTGGAAGAAATTGTTCGGCATGTTTTTGTGACTGATAAGTTTATCAAGTAGATTCCTCTTAACCCTCCACACAACAAAATACTACTTTCATTATTTCAATGCTGCAGCTGTGAATAAGGGCTCAGATTCTAAACACAGAGCTTTTAAAATAATTTACAGGAGTTGTATACTTCACAATTTTAAGTAATAAAAGGTTTGCTCTACAACTGTGATGGGGACAAAGATTTTTTAATTGAAATATGACACGGCATATACCCTTATGGCTATTTAGTCTATCAATGCCTAGAATAAGATACTGCAAGACAAGCAAGTTCAGTGACCCACTCATCTCCTGTACCACCTCCTACAGTAGTTGTCCCATAACTGTCCTTCAAGGTATGCAAGGAGAACTTCATCAGGGTCTTTGTGGAACAGCTTTATGGGCCTGTTCAGTAAAGGGACGAGTGTTTCTTCTGCAGTGCTGCCAGTCCTTGGCTCCTATAGCATCTAGCTGGAATGCAAAGACCTCAGCCCTCAGGGCAGGAGAAGGCCTTTGTGGCTATCCCACGCTCACGTTGGATAACTGTGAATTAGTCACAAGGCACGTATAAATCAATGCACGGGCTAACATATGAATTACCAATTGTGGAGCCTTTTCCTACCCGGTGTATTTCTTTTGTATTTGAGGCAGAACATGGCCACTCCCAGATTTCATTTCTCATGCACATTTCACTCCATTTTTCCTTCTTGCAGTATTTGTGCCATTTATCTTGTCCTATATTCACTTTCCTTTTTTTCCTACTTTTGGGAAAAGCATCTAATATCCCTGTAGCATTAGTTTTTCTTTGTTAATGTCAAAAAATGTTAATCCGTGAAGACTTGCTTCCTAGAGAATGTTAATTCAGCTGCCAGTTTTATAATAGGATTATGCTTTCCAGGATTTAAAAATCCCACTTGTTAGCTACAAAACAGACTTCTACTAACAGCTATAAAATCTAATTTAATCCCTATTGGCATTAACTAAATAGCTGAGGTATAATTTCTGTCTAGCTACACTTAACACCCTGCTATTGCAATAAATATATAAAATTCCCTTTGAAGTTATAAAAGAAACTGTTCAGTAGGATAAACAGGGTCTCATGAGTCCAATCATATGCTATCTCCAAGGCATAACAAATGTTGTTTACATATTGTAAGGATTTTGTGGACAGTTTATTTAAAGAGATTCACCCATATTTACATGTATTAATTTGCCCTTTTTCTCAAGAAAATGTGTACTAAATTATGATCTATAATTATTCTATTTAAAAATAATTGGTTAACGGGTGGAAGATTGGGTCTGTGTGGAATCGAAGTTTAAAATGTAACCAAATAACCTGACTAAGCTGGAAGAAAATACCAATTTGTTCAACATATCCCCTTTTAACACACAATTGTATTGTGAAACCTCGGAAGATAGTTATCTCAAGCCTGGCATAGGAGCAGCTATTTTGAGGCAATCTAGTAAGAGACTGTAACAAGTAAGGAGGAAAAAATGAGCAAGCCATGGTTTATAATGAACCTAAAATGAACAGCCAGGATCTCTACAACCATTTGCTCCCAAATGAGGAACAACACAAGGATTTATGGTCTTCTGGAGCTCAGCGATCAGAAATGAAGAAAATTATTTACAATTCATTTCTCCCAATCTTGAAATAACTGGCAAATACATTGTTCTGGAGAAGGTAGCCCTAACGCACTGCAGTGAAAGAAAGATAGCAAAAAGAGCTATTACAGTGATCCACAGTAGACAGCACTATGTTATGCAGCCATTCAGGAGTTGAAGCAGCAATCCCAGAGCAACCAAGCTGCTTTAAAGATAGAAATTGTAGTCAAACTCAGAAAACACTAAGATTTTATTTATCCTTTCAGAAAAGATGCAAAGTGCTGATCAGACTCGCACAGTCAGCTTCTCACTTTCCTTATTGATAAACAAGAAGACAGATCATAATCTCCCTTGTGATATTCGTAGCTAAAAGGAAAGATGGGCAACCTCAGCAGAGCAGCTTACATTAACATCCAAGTCTGTAGTATGCTGGATTTGCAGATGTGTGCATTTGTCTTTTGAGACAGATATACAATATACTTTGGTCAATGCATTTAGATGTGCTAACAACTGTACATGCTCCATACATACATAAAAACCACTGCCAAACCAGCAACTTTCAAATGCAGCTACGTGTTTTGACTTACCTGAAATGAAGAAAAAAAATTGGCATGTTTTTTGCTTTTTTGCAAAAGAATTCCTTCGTTGGAAGCCCAAACTCTGGCCATGGCAATGTGTAACCTGGGGACACTTTAAGAGCTTTTGTGCCCCTGGAGCCTGCTGCATACTACATAGACAGCAGAGCTATGCAGGTTTAGATGTGAGTAAACAAATGCACAAACAAGTACTTCCTAATGCTCTGTCCCCATTTATTATGGCTTTTATGACAAGGACTAGAAAAATCACAAGAGTTGCGTATTGTGTTCTGTTCTGGTGAGTGTGCAATGAATTCATGGCTCTGGATGCTCTCCAGTTTCAGTAAGCCAGAGATGTGTTTTTGTAGCTATTTTGGGTACCAGCCTGTTCCATGAAAGTGTATTATTTTGGTGTATAAAGCACTGTTTAACACACAGTCTTTTCACAATTCAGAGAAGAAAGTCATTCACAGAATATGGAAACACAAGGGCTTTAGACAATCGTAATCCATGTGTTTTGTCTTCTGTTGAACAGAGATAAATTACTCAAGTTGAAGGGACGTCATGGCATGGACTTAGTTCGTGGTGGAAATAAAAGGCTGGTTTTAGATGGTTCTATGCTTCTTTTGGGAATGGTGTGTCCTGCAACTTGCACAGCACACATGCCTTCAATTCAACGTATAGTGGCATATAGGAGGAATAAGCTCAAACTCCTGAAGGGCTTAATCCTGAATTACTCATTTAAACACAGATGTCCTTAATTCATTGTGAAATGTTATCTGAATAAGGACTGCGGAATCTGCAGCATCGTAAGTATTGTGGACTCCTGCTAACTGGACATAGAGCGGAAGGAAATGAGGCTTCCGCATAGGTACTGAGTGCTAGGATCCTTTTCTCTGGTCTCCAGAAGAATAATAGATGAAACCGAAGATACAGAGGTTAAATATCATGCTTTCAGCTAACACCTGCCAAGGTTCCCAAGCCTAGCCGTGACCACACACATCCTCACCCTCATCTGCAACTTCCATGTGTACGGCTACGCTGTTCCTCCATCCGACATCAAAAATTCTTTTCTCTTACCCAGTATCCTGCCACACTTCCTTGTTTTGCTTCCTGATAATACTACTAAATCCTAGGTAAACAGGTAATGTTTAAACAGTTTGGTAAAATAAACCACAAATTTTGCCCATAATCTTCTGAGTATCTCTAAGGTTCCCCCCAGTCCTCACCTTCCTGGGACAGGTCCAGCTTTGATGGCACCAATGCACTGGGAAAAGTACCATGCATTTCTACCTTCCCTTCCCTATCTATCTTACCTAAATCAGACCAAAGGTCCACTAGACCACTACCTTGACTATGACTGTAGAGATACCTCGTAGAAAAGTTTATCAAAGAGGGCAAGTGCTGTATTCTCTGTGTGTCTGTCCTGGTTTCGGCAGGGATAGAGTTAATTTCCTTCCTAGTAGCTGGTACAGTGCTGCGTTTTGGATTTAGCATGAGAACAATGTTGATAACACACCGATGTTTTAGTTGTTGCTAAGTAGTGCTTACACTAGTCAAGGACTTCTCAGCTTCCCATGCTCTACCCACTGAGAAGGCTGGAGGTGCACAAGAAGCTGGGAGGGGG
>NW_008794408.1:2786183-2806758 GCF_000699145.1 Aptenodytes forsteri
TTATTTTATTTCAATTATTAAACTGTTTTTATCTCAACCCACGAGTTTTCTCACTTCTACTCTTCCAATTCTCTCCCCCATCCCACTGGGGGGGAGGGGAGGAGTGAGCGAGCGGCTGTGTGGTGCTCATTTGCTGACTGAGGTTAAACCACGACAGTGTCCTACCACTTCCTGATCCATGCCCCTGTTAATGGGGTCTGTGGGTTTCCTCATGCTTGGCTTACCTCTCTGTTTTCAAAATGTGGCCCTTGCAATGTGGAAGAATAAGCAGGGTGGACTACTGGTTACAAGCACAATGGAGTCTTAGGTTCAAGACTAGGTTTCAAGATTAATTGCAATAGAAACCTGGACATACAAACATATTCCTCTGCCTGCTCATGGCCAACAAAAAAGCTCATGGACATACAAACATATTCCTCTGCCTGCTCACGGCCTGGAGCAAATGGTGTTGAGTGCTGAGAACCCCTGTGACTGCCATCTGGGCAGTACCTTTATGTTTTCCTCACCCCCAGTACCACTGCAGCCCTGACAACACAACCCAACGCATGGCTCTGCATACAAACCAAAGTCTGCCCAAATTTGATCCAACAGATTGTTTCTAAGCTACACGTGTATACTGAACATTTTGTATTGGCTTGATTTTCTGTAGCACACTTGAAACTCAACGGCTCCCTTCAAACTAAGTGCTAGATGCTCAATGGCTGTGCAGCCAGGTCCTTCCTGCTATGAAAACAGATGAAATATTGAAAACTGGTCCAGAAATGCGTAACAGTACATGACTTCTAGTCCTGCAATGAGCCTTCAGTAGCCAGGTGTGCTGATGTGCCTGCAGACAGTGGACTACACGCGAAGAGTTGAAGTACTGTGAATTCCAATTCCATACAAACGTTAACTGTATGTTTTAAAATATTTTCCCAGGTCTATTAATGTATTCCTGCCTGAAATCCCTGTTAATACTTAGTCAAGACATTTTCCCTAAGTTTCTAGACACCATTCTGTCAGCAGTAATAGTTGTGTCAGAACATGTCCAAGTCAAACTTAATTGGATACATCTGAATCAGTGGAAAAGAAATAACTGGCAATTCAAAGGCTCTGCTCGAAGAGACACAGGCATTACTGAGCTCATTAAGAAGAAAATTGCTGAATATTGCGATTGTCCTTACGAACCCTCAAATCTTTATGTAAGGAAGATGATTGGCTTGTAGAGTAAAACAATAGGAACAAAAACTTTTATTGTCACAGTTACCACTCAGGAGTGGCAGTTCTTCCAGGACCATGGTGGGATTAATAAGGAAATAGAAACACTTTACAACTTTCATAAAAATGTATATTCATCAGAACTCTTCAAGGATCAAAAAGGCCTTGCAGAGTTTCACTGTACAGTTCAGCTTCCCTACAATAAACCAGAGAGACTTTTGGACTCCCCAATTCCTACAGAAGAAATTTCCCATGCTACTGAGACTTTTAATAATGGCAAGCCACTGGGGAAAGCAGCATTCCCATTTTAATTTTGTGCATCTTTTGAAGAGAAGTCACCCTACTATGCGCCTGTGTACATTTAATCATTCTCTACACACTTTATCAGCAAGCCTTCTCCCTGTAGGAGGAATACAATTAGGTACAGTACTAATTTATTATAAATAAAGCCAAGACCTGGTAAAATAACCTAGTTATCAATGTTTCATGCAACTGTGCCTATGAAGTACTAGCTAACGTTCTCACTATGAGCCTAGAGAAATACCTGCGGCATTGATAAATCCTAACCAACTTGGCTTTCTTAAAAAAAAAAATTATCATCACATAATACAGGAAAACTGTTGACTTTAACTGAAGTAGCTACAGATTTATGGAAACCAACTGCAATTTTTTTCCACTGATACTGTAAAAGCCTTCAATAAGATCAATAAGGAAATTTCCTTTCAATAAGGAAAGCCTAGGATTTTCTTTGTATACTACGCTGACCCATTTTATATATTTATCTCCACCCCCAAATTTAGTTGAAGTGTTATTTTATATGCAAGAGCCTCTTCTCATCAGTGATAAGGAATAAAAAGGTCAGAAGGCCTCAGATTAGGGGAAAAATGGTAGGCAAGGATGCTCTCTTGCCGGCGTGCTGTTTGTTCTGACCCGAAGATCAGATCACTAGAGAGATGGGGGAGGCATGCCTATGGGGAGAAATCTCCATAAAATCAGCACGTATACGGATGACCTGCTCTTAACTGTAATGAACCCAGAGTCATCTCTTACGTATGCGTTATTCGTAGTGGAACAGTTTGAAAAGTGGTCAGGCTTTAATCCTATTTTTAAAAACAGACGATTCAAAAGGATTAATTGAAAATTTTTTTCCTTCCGTGGCATAGCACAGCGATGATCTTTTAAGTGGCTGCTACAAGATATTAAGTAGGAACAAATTCATGCTATGACCTTAAGAGGCCATGCTGCAGATAAGCAAAATAGGTCCTTCCCTATCCATCCTCTTAGCCAAACCGAACTTCCCCTCGCTGCTGAGGGGAGCAGGGAGAACAGAAGAGGCTCAGGGGCTGCTGTTTCCCCTCTTGAGGAAGGGATGTGAGGAAAGGACAGAGCTGAGGCTTCCTCTTCCCCAGCTTCTGTTGCCCAAGTGCTGGACGAGAGCGCAACTTCTTTTTAAAAGACACAAAGCGATACAATCACGATTCACAGCAAAAAGGGCTTAGGAACTTAAACATTGTTTTACAGTGCAGCCCTGAATATTAATAAATTTTATTGGACGAACGAGATCTATTTAGTTCCAGAAGAACAACAATAACATTTCACATTTTCAAGTGTTCCATGTCAGAGGACCCCACAGACGTTTCCCAGCCATACGTACACTCCAAGGGATTGCTTTTAGACCTCTGATACAAAAAATGCTGGGCAGGGGGGAGGGAAGATGGGGTTTTGTTTTGATTTCTAATTATAACAGTGGCATTCCCCATGAAAAGAAAAGGCTGAACCCTAGCCCCTTCAAAATTTGCCTGAGGTAACTTTCAAAGGTCAGAAGGCAGAAGGGACTGTGCCTTGGCTGGCCTGATGGCACACTAAAGAGAGCTACAGAATTAGGCGCCATATATCCCCATTATTCAAAACCATCCTACTGACCTCAGTGAAGATGAAGTCACTAATAGCACTGGATTGGAGTCATCAAAATGCTCTGAAACTCTTGTCAAGGCCTCAGAAGGAGGCAGAACACTACAGTAGCAGCTCCAACTGGTCTCTTGCTAGGCTGACTTGGCAGCTGAGACCTCCTGGATGCTCTGAAGAATAGCAGCACTGAAGACAGGATCCTGCTGAAAAAAAAGCTTTTCTAGAAAACTCTCTTGTAAGGGTGATAACCTTACAAGACCCATGAGAACTAACAACGAAATCTCAGCCCACTCTGCCCTTGGAAAATGAAAGCACTGGCATGGAAATCTTCCTTTCTCCAACAGGAGGAGGAAACTTTTCCACCTGATAATAGGTTCACCTGGCATGGAAGCACGGTGAGTAACACAGCTCTACAGAGAAAGCTACAGCAGGGAGTGCTGGCTTGGCTGAGAGCCCTCGAGATATCTTCAGACAGCTCAGCTCCTACACAGAGACCTCTCAATGGCATAACATGCAATTCAGCTTATTGGCTTATATGACTTGGTCAAGCACATTGATGCAGCCATCTTTTTTATCATTGTCTTTTTTACAATTAAAATGAAAGAAAATTCAAGCCTTCTCCTGTGAAGAGCTAAAAATAGATACAGGCTGTTTTCATACCATTTCACAAAACGTCTCTATAGTGTGATGCATTTGCAACATATCAACACTGCAATCTGTATTATTTCTGATTTTATAGTTTTATAATTTCTATTTGAACTGTTCACTTAATAGTATCACCAAGCCAGCCATTCTGAGACATTTGTTTAAAATGTAGAGCAACACTGGAGAAACTTTACATGTACATCAGTAGGGAAGAGTTCCTATCTTCATCTGTGAATAGTAGCTCAGGGAAAGTAATTTCCCTTTAGCAGTATTCAATTCTCCCCCCAACCAAAAACTAAATTTCTGTCGTAGAAATTCCCAATGTCTTATAGAGTCAGACACCTGGGGAGGCAGCTGACAGTCCACACTGTGCGACATTATGGGTCCTGCACTTTGGCCACAACAACCCCATGCAGCGCTACAGGCTTGGGGAAGAGGGGCTGGAAAGCTGCCTGGCAGAAAAGGACCTGGGGGTGCTGGTCGGC
This sequence comes from Aptenodytes forsteri, assembly GCF_000699145.1. Taxonomy (NCBI): domain Eukaryota; kingdom Metazoa; phylum Chordata; class Aves; order Sphenisciformes; family Spheniscidae; genus Aptenodytes; species Aptenodytes forsteri. The sequence goes on from NW_008794408.1 coordinate 2,790,419, forward strand.
AGCCGGCTGAACATGAGCCGGCAGTGTGCCCAGGCGGCCAAGAAGGCCAATGGCATCCTGGCCTGTACCAGAAATAGTGTGGCCAGCAGGAGTAGGGAAGTGATCGTGCCCCTGTACTCGGCACTGGTAAGGCCGCACCTTGAATACTGTGTTCAGTTTTGGGCCCCTCACTACAAGAAGGACGTTGAGGTGCTGGAGCGTGTCCAGAGAAGGGCAACGAGGCTGGTGAGGGGTCTGGAGAACAAGTCTTATGAGGAGCGGCTGAGGGAACTGGGGTTGTTTAGCCTGGAGAAAAGGAGGCTGAGGGGAGACCTCATCGCTCTCTACAACTACCTGAAAGGAGGTTGTAGCGAGGTGGGTGTCGGTCTCTTCTCCCAAGTAACTAGCAATAGGACGAGAGGAAATGGCCTCAAGTTGCGCCAGGGGAGGTTTAGATTGGATGTAAGGAAAAATGTCTTTACTGAAAGAGTGGTTAAACATTGGAACAGGCTGCCCAGGGAAGTGGTGGAGTCCCCATCCCTGGAGGTATTTAAAAGACGAGTAGATGAGGCACTTAGGGACATGGTTTGTGGGCATGGTGGTGTTGGGGCGATGGTTGGACTCGATGATCTTAGAGGTCTTTTCCAACCTCAATGATTCTATGATTATGCATTTGAACCTCTAAAAATAGCGTGTGGAGCCCCAACCAGGATTTGAGGTCAGCATGACTAGTAGACTATGTTCAGCAAGACTAAAGCTAACTTTGTAAAAGAAGGCTGAAATTTTTAGCAACACTGGGATATCTTCCTATCAGCTTCCCTGTTCTGAATTTTTGAAGACCTCCCACAGCTCTGTCTAGTCCCAAAGTGGTTGCAAAAGTCCCACATGTCCTACTCACACCAGAATCAGCTCTTACCCTACTTGCAGGCTTAGTATTCAGCATACTATAACTTTGCTTTTTAGCCATTTCTTCCCACTGGTTCTCCTCAGAAAATTTGCTGAGAAATTTTCTCCTTGTGAACTTCTTGCGGCAAGGTTTTTTTTTTTGTGATTTAGTCAAAATATCAACTAGGAAAAAAGATTGAAAAGAAGGAGAAGTCAACAGATGATACCTGAAATCACGGTCAGTGTTGTAGCGCTTGAAGGTAAGAAATGCAGGCACCAAAACAGTATGCAGATTAGGGTATGGGTATGGGATCCCCTCTTCTGGTGCTCTCTGTGAACCGTTACAAAACATAATTGTGGAGGGAGGCTGCAGGGGAGGAAATCTTCCAAAATTTCTTTGAGAGAAAATATTGTACAGAAAATAGTTAAAGATTTTTAATTTACAACTGCTGCTTCAAAAGCAGCTACTGCAACCAGATGCAGTTTTGCAAATGTTATCAGCTTTGGTTATAGGAAGCTCATCTTCCTCGTTTCCCTCTAAATGAGCAACCAAATGGAGCTGCCGACATTCCAGATTCTTGATCTCTCCAAATCTAACTTAATCCTAATACAAACCACACAGCATCTTGTTAAAATGGACTTGTTAAGATGTGGTTCAAACTTGCTGCTTGGACTTGATGGAAGTGAAGGCCTTCTGTAGACAGGTGTAAGTTTGGCACAAGGCACTGTGAACCTTCCACCAGGTCCTGATTTTCCCAAGACCCAACATTTCGGCAGCAGTTTCAAGAAAATCCATAAGTAGCATTCTTACTGATATAAAACATGGCAATAAATAGCCAAATTCATCAGTACTATTTGTTTTAAGAATAATAATTAAAGGACAGACTCAGTGTTGCTGTGTTTCCCAGTGGTTTTTTTTCTCAGTTTCAGACGACTCACTTGCAACAGGCCACTGAATACTGTACTTCAGTGCATGTTCTTGACATATCTTTCACACAAAGTTTCCAAACACCTCAGAAACATTAATAAATTAAGCTGTAAGAGCAGTAATAATTTCAGCTTCACATTCACAGCCCCTAAGTCTCAAAGTCTTCCTGAGCATCTGTGGCAGATCTAAAAATGAAATTCAATCTTCCAACCACTTTTAATTACGCTTTGCTACTAGATCATGCAATCACACAGTCTAATTCAGGTTGGAAGGGATCTCAGAAGACCATCTCATCCAGCTGCCTCCTCAAAGCAGGGCTAACTACTGCTCTACACCAGGTTGCTCATGGCTTCATCCAGCCAATGCTTGAATACCCCCACGGAGGGAGGATGCACCACTGCTCTGGACAACCTCTTCCAGTGTCTAACCACCTGCACGGGGAAGACTTTTTTCCATTGTCTCCAGTCAGCATTTCCCCTCATGCAGCTTGTGAACATTGCTCTTGCCCTGTTCCTGAGCTCCTCTGAGAAGAGCCTGGTTCTGCCACCCATCCAGCTCCCCTCAGGCAGCAAAGCCTCCATCAAGGCCCCCTCAACCATCTCTTCTCCAGGATGAGCAAACCCAGCTCCTCAGCCTCTCCTCCTGTGCCACGACCACCTTGGTGGCCATTCATGGTCTCCCTCCCGTTGGTCAGCCTCTCTCTTGTCCTGGGGCACACAGCTGGGCACAGCCCCCTCAGAGAGACCCTCAAAAGCCAAGTGGATGGGAGGGACCCCCTTCCTTGGACCTGCTGGCTGCACCCGTGCCAGCACAGCCTTGGAGGCGGGGGGCGCCCCCCGGCCCAGCCTTGGAGGCGGTCGGCCACCTTTGCTGCCAGGGCGCACTGCTGACACCATTCAGCTTGTTGTAAAACAGCACCCAGGGCCTTTTTTGGCAGAGCTGCCCCCAGGGAGTCGCTCCCCAGCCTGTTACTCCAGCAGGCTGGTTATCCCAGCCCAGTGTCAGGAGTTTGCTTTTACTTTTGTTGGACTTCATTACCTTTCTGTCAGGTTGTTCCTCCAACTGTAAAGCCCCATCAGAAGAGCAGCTGTGCCCTCCAGCATATCAACTGCACTGCCGTTTGGTTTCATCATGAACCTGGTGAGAGTGCACTCCATCCCATCAACCAGGTTGCTAGTGAAGAAGTTAAACAGTATTGGCCCCAGCAGAGGTAAGTGCAAAATAGCACATAGCATGGACCACCCGATTCCTGCCAAACTGCCTCCTGCCCTATAGTCTATCCATCCAGTCCATTTTTTCTCAGGCTGATGACCAGGATACTACAAGAGACCACGTCAAAAGCCTTGCTAAAGTCAAGGTAGACAACATCTATTCAGCTCTCATACTCAAGGACAGTAATTTGTTCAGAGAAGGCGATCAGGTATGTCAGGTGTGATTTGCTCCTGATCAGTCCATTCTGGCTAGGTCCTTAGGTGCCTTGAAATACCTTCCATGAGAACCAGCACCATCACTTTCCTGGAGACTAGCGTGAGGTTGATGGGCCCGCAGTTCCTCACTCTTACCCTTTCTGATGACGACTGTGACATTCGCCTTTCTCCAGGCATCAGGAATGTGTCCCAGCCACCATGATCTTTCAGTGATGACAGACAGCAGCTTTAGGATGACACTAGTCCACTAGTCAGCTCGCTCAGCGGCCTCCAGCATGTCCTGTCTGGTCCCATGGACCAGCTTATTTTAAATAGACCCTAAGTCCATCCTCCCCTACTTTGGCTACTACCTCACTCCCACAAATTTTGCTTCTAGGAGACGACCTAGGAGGCCTGAGAGCAGACTCTGACAGTAAAGCCTGAGGCTTAATGGAGCAGTGGGTCCACACTTACCCTAGTCTTCCTTCTCATTTTTGCTGCTGATGTACTCGTAGTAGCCATTCTTGTCCTGCTCATCCCTCACCAGTTTTGATTTCAGCCAAGCTTTGACCTTCCTCATTCTGTCCCTACATGCCTGGACAACGCTTCTGTGTTGCTCCTTGGTCGCCTGTCCCCACTTCTACCTCCTGTCTGCTTCCTTTTTGCATTTAAGCTCAGTCAGGGGCTCATCTGTCATGTCAAGTTCCTATTACAGATTTTCCCCCTAATTTCTTTGAAATCTTATACCCGGTGGCATAGCTCCCCTTCACTTCAACAAAAGGAGAATTTTACCACCCTTTAGAAATTACTACTATCGACTTTGTCACCTTGATCATAAAATTTTGTTTTGCTGTCATCCTCTATTACAAATAGATGCTTCTGCTATAAATGATTTGTTTGATATAATTAAGCTGCACCTAAAAATGCCACAGTTTAATACACAATTGCGCCTTGTGTCATCTTAAAGCAGAAGCCGCCCAAATAGGACCTAAACAATACTAATTCATGGTGACGGCAGATATAATCTTAGTCTTCCACACAGAATTTTAGCAACTGGAAAACGTTTTCCAAGTGTCTTCAGCAGTACACATGAACATTCAGCAATGCTATTTTCACTTTTCAGAACTAAAACAGTGTAACTAAATAGTGAACTAAAACTCTGTAAACTTTTTTCTTTCCAACATACCTGTAAAGACCTGAAGGTTAGAGAGAGCGCTATCAAAGGGAGTCCTTCTGGAAAGCATTAACTCCCAAGAAACAGAAAAGAATAAAATTTCATCCACATTTTTGAGATGACATGGGAAAATTTTCAAGCCTATTTTCATAACTTCCTGGACAATGCATTCATACTCAAAACTTAAACAGTGCTTGCTGTAGTTTGAAGCATTGTAAAATGGACAGGAGAACTGACAAATATGAAAATGATGTGATGGCAAACTTCTGTTTCTGTTCAGAAATACCTTTCACTAGGAAACATTTACACCAGTTTCTCATATACATTGCTTAAGATGTGAAACATTTTAAAATGGTTATTTTCAGATATTTGAAAAATTTGCTTGCAAGCAAAACAACGTATGTTAGATCATTCTCTCTTCTTTCACAGTTCGATGTCAACAGAAACTTGGCACTGGTACTTAACACATCTACATCTCTTTCCCATGCTGCTCTCCATGACTGCTTTCTTGCAGCTCCTTCAATCTAAACCGCCCTCCAAACCCTGGTGCGCTCAGGTTCTAACTTCTCCTTCCTTCAGAAACATCCCTAACAGCACTTCTTCCAAAATGCTCAGTAAGTAAATCTTTCTAAACACCCCAAGGCTCGAACCCAAACCCACACTGTTTCGCTCACAATCTGAAGATGCTTTTGTTTCAACAACAAACCCCACACCTCGTGATTCTGAACTAACTCTTCCTTTCCTGCTTCTCTTCTCACAGTCCATTTCCTCCTCTTCTATAAGAAATATGCAGCAATAATAACAGTATCTCCCACTCTTCTGTGATGAGAGCTTACGCCCAGCTCTGTATTCCTTCAAAACTCCCTCCCCACTTACACGGGATCTCTTTCAGTTCTGGGTAAGCAGATTTTCCCAACGCCTTCACAAAGCCTATCACTGTTACATCACTTTGTATATCTTAAGATTTATCTTCGTCTCTCTGGTTGTCACTTCCCCAAGGCAAATGCAATGTTTTTCCACACGTTCTCTTTAGTGCTGATTGTATCACACAGATACTTTTTAATTACCTTTCTGTTCAGAGCCACGCCATCTTCACAGTCCAGCACCGCACAATCTACATTTAGTGACGGGATTTTTCGTATCTTCTTTTCATCATCCGCAGGTACATACAGCACAGCTCGCCTGGGAACGTACTTGTGAGATGATGCAAAGCGATAACTAAGCTTAGGAACACCAGCTGGCAGAGGAGAATCCACCCTGTAAAGGATATTGTTGAAATTAGACTCTTGGCTACAATTCTGTAAAGAATACTTGACTGTATTTTAAAAGGGAAACATTCCTACCTAGATAGTGGCTGGTTTTGGGTTATTTATATATAGTTTTTTTCCTTAGGAAGAGCCAAGGGACTTATCAGTATTACAGTTAATTACAGTATAAAACTCCAAAACTACTATGTTCAACAGAAGTTGCCAACTTAAACACTCAGAACTGAAGAACTGCCGGGGCTGAGGTTATCCGTGCAGCCTTAATTACGCTGCCCGTTCTGTGCGCTATGGAAAGTATTAAATACAGAAGGATGGTGGTTGGTTTTTCCCTGTCATAGGACTCCTCCATAGGATGGAGGCTGTGCTGGGAATGGATTGGGACTGCTTTAGGGACAAGGCCGCTATCTGCCACGTTTGCTCCAGGAGCTGGATGGCATGCTGTGAACGAAGCAGGGGTGTTGGTTAAAACAAACATGGGTTTGCGACATTGATTTTGCAACCTTAGCGTTATATCAACAAACGTATTTGCATGCAAATTTTAAATAAGCAAAATGGATGGAGGGGGAAATGAGGAAAACAGGAATGAAAACCCCATGTAATGTGGAACCTCACTAATCCAAACACATCCTCTCAGAAGCCTTCAGACCCACAGCACAGACTTCCATCGACAGAGCTCATAAACCCATCAGCAGGCTGTTGGCTGCGGTGCCTTTTAAAATTTATAAATGCTTTGTGCACCACACTTCAGTGCAGGTGTGAGCCTGTGGTGCCACATGGCTTGAGTGGGTGGCATCCATATGGCCCGTAGGTGTCAGGTTTGTGGCGGTCTCCACCCCATGCTGGTACTCCCGGTGAGGGACCAACTAACCCACCCCAGGCGCAAGCCGGGTTGGTGCAATTGGAGGCAGTGGAGCTGCCGGGGGAGGCTGCCCTCGAGTGCAGTAGGGAGCCTGCTTTGCTCCATAATTACAAGCACAGAGAAATAAATTGCAGAGGGTGCCACTGTGTTTCATGGCCTTCCAAAAAAAAAAACAACCCCTGTCTGCTCCTGTTCCTCCCCATTTCACGCTCTACCCCCCAGGCCTATTCTGCTACATCAAAAATGAGGACAAAATAATACAATTTGCCTTCATACTCAGAGCACAAGTCACTTATGCCACAAAATAATCCTACCATATAACACCATTATGCATTATCATGTATATTATTCAGCACTTTGAATAATGCAAAGCTTTTCTAGCACCATGCTGAACATGTCATTATCGCATCATGTCAGGGACCCATGCATTTTCCTATGCCCCTCTTAATAATGCTTCCCAAGTTGCTACACTTGGATGACACATGGCTACATGCGCACGTGGGTTTTCTTCAAAGTGAACATGACTAACCCCCTCAAACACTTGGAAATGAGTTCAGTCAATCTAAATCAGAGTCAATGTGATGTGTCGCTGACAGACCACTGTGATACTTGCCTTTCTAAGCTAACCCTGTTGAAGAACCTTCTCTTCCCTTAGAGTGAGCACCCTAAAAGCCGAATACAGGTCTTGGGTTAAAAATATGAAGAAAGCTTTTATCACATTTTATCTCAGTAAACTAAGTTCAACAGGACAACTATTCCACCATCTCCTCTGCTGGGTCTCTGCATGTCCTGGGTGGACCCACCTTACAAGCCCACAAAAACCCGCCACCAATCTCTTCTTTATAATATGCCTGGTAATACTTAATCCAGCCTAAGTAACAGGGCAGCTTTGCTGTTAAACATAAACAATGCATTATTTTAATACAAGTGCCAGTACTACCCTTGTTAATAAATCTTCTTCTTCTCTAACTGCAACAGCTTCAAGACTTAGGTGGTGGAGGTCCTGACAATACCTGGAGACATGCAACTGAGATCCACTGAGTCTCTCTTAAGTACCCTCTTTGCCCCTCTCCCACAAACCACTTCATGTCTCCTGCCTCGTGTTGAAGTGGGGATGGTAACACAACTTGTGGCAACTCAAGTGGCTGCTAGTTAAATCCACTTAATCCCATTTTCTTGCAGTAGTACACTTTGGGAGAGCAAGGAGGAGGTGGAAGAGTGGTTTATCTCAAATGGAAAGAGAAGGGTCTTTTTTCAGTGTGACACAGAGGTCAGTAAAGAAGTCTGCAGTCCTTCACTAAACATATATGAGGGGACAAAAGTGATTAGTTTCTGTTCTCTTTCTCTGATGGCTTCGACCCTGTAGTTCTCAAAGACACAAAGGACTCAAAGAGCTCAGCCCATTAATAGTTAACTCCAGCCTAGAGCCAAGCAGCCCCTGAAGCACCCTTAATGACTGCCTCTCACCAACCCCCCAACCCACCTGAAACTCGATAGACATGGCTAACACTATAATCTCAGAGCACGCCGAGATGAGACGTATCTCCTGTTACGCGTTTCCCAGGATTTCTTCTGAGCCGTCGTCAAACCAAGGGCTGTTTGACCAGCCAGTTTCCCTCTCATTGCTGCAAGCCCCACGAAGGCAGCTCTGCTCCGCATACCACGCACAACGGCATGTAGTATTGTGTAGGTAAAACCGTCGTTACCCGCAGACCAGATTCAGTCAGGTGTCACCACTGAGGTCTATGAATTTTGTTCAGATGGAGGAGCAGTACGGCTTCCCCAGCAGGCCAGCTGACTCTAAAGAAGCAGTAGATTTAATCCATTAAAATACCATCACCTAATAGGCTTAATGTTAGAAATACTATCACCTGGTGACTATTGGTATCTCCTCTTCAGCTAACCAACTTTGTAGCCCGATGGGCCCAAACCACAGGTTTCTCAGGACACAGACTATTATAAAAATATACTGTCGATTTGTCAAATTATTAGTCTTATGGAACATTTTAGCAAGTTGAAGAAGTAATAATTTTTTCAAGAGCTATGGCCAGGAAAAAAAGATGTACAGGAGGAACTGGTGTCAGTGGACCAATGCAGCATCCTTCTCCTTTCAAAACAAAGAGCTCTGGAAATGTATATGTAAAATAAGAGTTTTCAACACGTATGCTTAGGTGTGACTGCAATAAATGTTTTCATATGCTATTATTTTGGCATATATTCTGAAAAAATCAGCTTCTGTTCTCACTGTGCATTTTCCTTACATAGACATATTTTATGTCCTACAACAAAATGAAATGTAGAGGAAGAAGAGGATTTATTAAGAAATCCATTTGCCTATAGACCTTTTTAAAATGGTGGCAAGGCCTGGGGTGCTATGCATATGAGCAGTTAGCTACTCTGGTAGGAAACACTATCCTGATTATCTCGACTTCTGTTATTTTGATAGAACAAAAAAATCCCCAGCAGTTACTTTTTTAGGACAAAAAAACCCACACAGCACTGCAATCTCAATTATATTGTTAACCCCATGCCATAAAGAGGAAGAAAATCTTACATATGTTTCCTGACTGCAAGTATTTTAATGATTCAAACTAAGCTTGACTACGCTTTAAACTAAACACATGGACATAAGCCAAGTGAATTTGCTAAGACAATGTTTCTTCCTTTAAGCACTGTAAGTTAAAACAAGGACTAGGCTATTGGGTAATGCTCATTAAATTGTTTTACAGCAGCGTATTTTCATTCATAGCATCTAGCAGCACGCTGAATGCTCCTGGGCCTTGGAAATGGAACTAAATTTCTTCAGCAAACATAACACTCTACTAAAGTCTTCATCAAATATGTAAAAGCAGCTGGCAAGTTAAAGTTACTCGTGATCCTCTGAGAACCGTTTCACTCAACAGCAAATAGTTCATCCTCAGGAAGGAGAAAACAAAACCTTTCTGATTACTAAGAGACATTGCACTTTGCAATGGCAGCCATACAGTGTGACTGCAAACCAGTGAAACTACCTCAAATGATACACATTTCCCTGCTGTAAACTGGATTTTCACATTCCAGCGTTGCTCGTACTCACACATATACGTAACTGCACACACCTGTGCAGTCCCATCCGACCCAACAACATATAGCTCACAAGTAAAGCACTCCCACAAGTGATTTTCAGGATCAGCACTTTAACCTGCGCCTCTGTTCCCTGTTTATTTGCTAGATCAAATCGTCCCTGGAAGAGACGCTGCACTGTGAGCTGCCTAACGCATGGAAAAATATCCATTGCTCCACAGGCCGAATCTCTCCTTCTACAATCGTTGGCACCCTGTTGGCAAAGCGTTTCCAACGGACATGTTTAGGCATTTGAATAAAACCATTAAAAAAGCTGGTTAATTTCCACAATGTGTATTTCTGACCTGTGTGCACGTAACTGCGTCCCAATCACAATCCTGGATATCTGTGGTGCTGTGGCAGAAGGACAGAAGTGACCCAAGACCTAAGACCCCACTGAACACGACCCAGCTAATGCAGCAAAATCTCCTACTAATTATTTCTCCGATATGTGCAAAAAAACCCCCAGAGTAAATATAACGGTTTTCCTATGTCGAATTTACTAGGGAGTAGCTCACAACTGCACACAAATAATCCGCCAAAGACAAAGGAAACTTCTACGAAATTACAAAGCCCCGCAATTTGCATAGTAATTCTTTCTAATTAAGAAAAGAAGATATAAGTTGTTTGTTATAAACATCAGCAGGCCCTGTGCAAATACGAAGGGCTCGCAGCCGAGCTGAGTATTTGTCGAATCAAAGCGACTCGCCGGAGAGTTTTATTGGTACAGCTGCGGCACATGCATTTTATCACACATGCTAATAATCCTGGTTATGGCACTAACATTTTAATCATTTGTTCTGTGGGCTTGTTTCTCAAACAATTAGCACTAATGAATGGCCAAAATACCTCGGATCATATATGTCTAATTGCAGTCAAGAGCGGTTATTGTCCGCATGTACATTTCAATTCACCTCTGGGGATAATGTTTGTTAATTGTATTTCTTTATATAGCAAGTGAAAAAAGGCTGTTCACTCAAAAAGGGACTAAGTGTTCTCTTCTTTCCCTTTGTTCCCACAAGAAGCTAAAGTCACTTCAAGAGGCACTTAATCCCATCATCCATGGTTACAATTGCCTTACAGCATCAATCAAAAAGAATCTGAAGTAAAATGATGCAGCTATATTGTGTAATTAAAAGCAATTCAGGTAGTTATTGCTTGGGGCATTTTCCAGGTCCAAATACTTAAAATGGCACTGCGGGGATGCTAAATACTGTAGTGTTTTAAATTTGGTCAACTACAATATCTCACAGAGAAAGGGGAGGAATATGCAAAAAAAAATCTCCTAGTGTGTATTGTAAAGCGAAAGAAAAGAGGAGGAACAGCTAACGTTTGAAGTGACAAAATCTACAAGTCTCCATATAAAAGGCAAATAAAAATATCAAGAAGACAGAAAAGGGGAGGAAAAAGAAAAGGGGGCAGTTTTCAAGGAAAAGAAATTCCCCGCAATTGTTAAAAAGTTAACATGTGAAAAATGCTAACGTTTCCTCGCATGGAAAACAAAAGCTCATGTCACAAGCTTTACCATCAGAATACAGGTCCCCGAAATCTTAGCGCTTTCCTAGTGGAAATAATTCCAAGGTAAACTGAGCAGTTCTTCTTTGGGGAAAAAAAACAGAAAAAGACTTAGGTTAAAAGAGAAGAGCTATGATACTTACTTTTGAATAAAGCCAGAACTTTGGGAAGGTACTTTACCTAACAACTGCCACTAACCCTGATCCAATTATGCTAAAATTAAAACTGGGGGGTTATCAACATATCAAACACTCAGCTTTACATTTTGATTTCTTCCTTTGTTCCAGACCCACTACAGTCATTTCCCTGACCCTCCAAAAACTAATTAAGAAACCCCCCAAACCTGACCCCTCGCCAGGGCAGGCAGAAGCCACCAGCTCTCGTGGTTTGAGATCTCTTGCCAAGCAGCTTTCCTTCCCAGTCAAAGCGCCCTGGAAGAGGCTTTGTCTGATTTTAAACTTCCCCCCATCAGGCTGATACGATCTCGCGCCGATGTAACGCGGAGGTTAATTCCCCTGAAGCTGATGGGAGATATACAGGTACAAAATTGGCCCCCATCCCTCAAGTTTGAAGAAGGTGAAAGAATAAGCCCTAACACTTTCACAGCATCCTTAGGGAGACAGGCGGTCTGCACTGCACCCAGCCGCGGGGACCGAGCGCGGTGGGCTGAAGAAGCGCTCACAAAAACTCAGCGAATTAAGAAATTTAACCCCCGTAACAACCAGCTTTGGATATCAAAAGGGACAGATTGGAGGGGGTCGCTCCCCCGAGAGCGGTTGCCTGCTGGAAAAACTCTAGCGGGAGAAATGAAAAGGGGGCTTCCAAGTGACCTTTAGCAAGCGCTTGCTCCAACTGATAGGACACGTCACATTATAGCCAAAAAATAGAGAGGCGAACCAAATGGGGAAGGAGAACCCCGCTGATAAAAAAAATCACGACGCAGAGAAGTGTGAGCAGAAGAAAGCGGTTTAGGGTTTAAATGGAAACTGAGTACCAAATCCAAAGTTGCTGGCAAGTCATTTTAGGAAAAATATGTATCTTTGGCTGCTATTTATAATTTTTTCCTATCTCCAGTAAATGGATGTAAGTCACACAACTGGACACCAGAGCCTTTCTGAGGAAAAGATCGAATACAAACCAGGAACTTACTGACAAAGGCTTAAAATCACGGAGCCCTAAGCCATAAAATGATAAAAGGCTATCACAGGTTAAATAGTTAACCAAACTTTCTCCTCCCACCAGCACTAAATGTAAAAAAAAAAAGACCTTTTATTTACCCCACCATGTTCTTTCAACTACATTTGACCCTGTTGCTTTGGTTCATTCCGAGCTCCACCATGCCTTGAATTGCTTTGACTGAAGATCAGGGGTTTTTTTCTTCTCAGTTCAAAATGGCCAAATTAGACAGCGAGGATAAAAATAAAAGGACCGCTGGCTTCTCATATCACTAACGTCTCCTGTTTTCACGGCAGCAAAAATAGTCCATTTGTGAGGAAGAGGAGAGTGCTACGGTTCTTTGACTTAATAAGGGAATTTTTAAAGAGATTTAAATAATGGCTCAGGGTGACAAGGGTTGCTGCTTCCTACTAATGGCAACAGGCTGCTTCTCTCGGGCAGCCTGTGTGTGTGTGTTTGCTATCATCCAAGGTTAATTGGTGTCCTGTCTTGGGGAGCTTTAACATACGTGACATACAGTCGAGAGTTCGCTCTCTTCCTTACGGCGTGGATAACTGAATAACTCGTCATGCCCATAAAGTATTCCCGAGCTGAGCTGCGCCTTGCTTTGCTGTCACCATTAGCAAAATTTCTAGCTCCTTGGGATGCTTACTGCTGCTCAGTCAAACCCACATCACTGCAGGGCAATGGAAAAGCGCTGTTTGTCTGTGACACATTCGCTTTGCCGCATTAACCAAAGGAAGGTGTAGTTAAGATAACAATTCATTTCCCTGTTTTCCTAAATATAAAGATAGAGAAACAAACATAAACACTAAATATAAACAGTTTTGAAGTTTTAATTTCTATAAGTAAATTTTAAGTGCTTTCATGTATTTAACGAATGTTGTTTCTACGCTGCATTTTTTAAATCTACAACACTGTAAAATTTTGTTTAGCTATACGTTTTCCGAACAGAAGCTCTTGCATTACGTATTTTTTACAGAACTGCAACTAGCAGCTGTGACAGAAAATTACAACACATTTTAAATAGCCGAAACATCCCACAATAAAGATGAAGATTCAATACCATATCGAGAGGTTTAGAAAGGACTACACATAAAATTAGCCTTTTTTAAGATGTGCATTGAGAAGTAAGAAGAGATTACTCTGGATGTATGACATCGATGTATGATTTGTTTTGGTTTATCACTGTTGTGTACAAACCAATATGCACCAAGTGTGCTCAGGGCTGTGCAACACAAAGGAAAAACCATGGCTTCTGGGGCCAAGCATCTTCCAGTTCAGGAGGAGGATCAGGCACGTATCACCAACAAGCTACCCCGGAGCATCCCATGCCAAATTCTGTCTCAGGAAGTGAATATATAAACCTCTCAAATCTGTAATGGTTGCACTTTTATAGAGTCAGACCCATGTTGGTGGCCTCTGCAGAAAAGCTGGACTTTGAGGAGATTCTTTATGTCACTGCAAAACCACTCTTGCCTCTTCCAATCCTCCCCTCTGGCTCACCATCGGGCACTTCTCTTCCTACTAATTCTGCCTCAACGTTTTCACACACCCCGACTCTGCACCCACCCATGGCTCTATGTACACATACACAAAAATTGATAAAAATGTTTGGACAGAATTTCTTTTTTTCCTGAACATGCTTTTCCCCTCTTTTCTTACCCGATCCCCTCTCTTCCCTCTGCACCGGTGCCCACGCCAGGATACAGGGAGCATCCCCACCACTGGGCTCTTGCAGCTCCCACCACCGGTCCAGCTGTGTGCGTGTTGACTAAATACTGCAAGGTCAAGATCGAGACGAGGATTTGAAAATTCAGCGCTAATTACTGTGATTACAGTCTGAGTCCCAAACAGCCAAAGCCTCCCGAGCAGTTTAGGACTGGGCTGCTAATGAGTTATATGTAAAATAAGAAACAGGCACTTGATAAAGTCAGAATCAATAAAGTGCCATTCCTGCCTGTTAAATGACCTTGCTGTAACACAGAGCCGCCATGTTCACCAGAGCCTACGCAGGTTAGATATCCATATCTGCACAGCGTGAGAGATGAGGAAAACGGTACAGTCCTTAAAGTTAGTTCTGATTTACATCTGAGTTAAAATAAAATTACACTAAAGATGTGCCTGAGAATATTTAGCAGAAGGAAATTAATCGAGTGTCAATATACTAGTGCTGCAGAAGTCATAAGAAGGAAGAAATTTGTCACCCACTTTGGGTCTTTCAGAATTTCTGATTTTTTTATGACAATTTGTATACTTTGTAATTTTGGTTGTGGTGGGGATATTTTACAAACCGAGGTTCCCTTCATGCTTCTGAGAATTTTTCACTAAATAGGCCATATTTTGTCTTGATTTGCAATTTATGGCAGGCTAGGCTTAGCCAAAGCACAAACAGCTTGACGATTCCTGCACTTAGAAATGTATGTAAATTATGGTACTAAATAAAGCACAGACATTTTTACTACTTAGGAAAAACAAAACAATATTGCAGTCTTCTCTGCACTTTGAGATTGCTCCTGTAAATCCACTCGAGCATGTGCTTAGCCCAGAGAAATCAAAAGGACTAGTCAAACACTTAAAATTAACCATGTGCTTAAGTGCCTGCAGGACTGGGGATTAATTTTGGATTATGAAACTGTTCCATTTCCATGTGTTCTTAGGCTATATGTGGGCCAACCTGCTATTTTCAGGTTTTGGCACAGAGACTTGCGCAAAATTGAGACTTAGATGTATGCAGTTGCAATCCAGCTGGTGAATATCTTTTAAACAGTATAAAGATGCTCGATCTCGTCTGGGAAAAAAAACCCTGCATGATATTTTCAGAATAAGATTAAAAGCAAAAATATGATGTTTAGCCAAGCATTATTTTGTAGAAGAATTATTATGTAGAAGAATTATTATGTAGAAGATTTATTTTGTATTAAACTGAACTTATTCAGAATGGTTTCTGTGCCAAATAACTGAGCAGTGAAGAACAACTTAGCAAGCAATTAGTAAATATGAAACCGCTGAAGAACAGAACTATAAAACTAAAACGCACCGCAATTACATAAAAAAAAAATAAAATGTTGTAATTAATAAGCTGATGCAGTATGACAGAAAAAAGAACGAACGCACAAATGCTATTAGTTCAACAGCAAGTGTAGCTACACTAATTGAAAACCAACCGCTCTCTGCTTTTGAATACCAGTCTGGTGGAAATTTTAAAATATTTCCTAAACGGCCGACAAAGAAGACCGCTTGCAAATCCTGCAGTGCTCCAGGCAACACTTAACTTTAGAAATGTCTACAAGCAGAAATACTACCCTGCAGTACGGCTCAGGATGGCACAAACAAGCATCTGTGTTTATTTTTTAACTAGTCAGATTTATAAGAGCAATGAAATCCCTACATAAGCATTTTATATTGACCTGATATGGACTTACTGTTTTAACCAGCTTTTTAACTAACTCCACAAGTTAATAAAGGCAACTACATGAACCCATACTGCCTATACATTAAGATAAGAAAAACATTCATTAAGCAATATCCAGACTGTTTTAATTACAGGAATATCACTCTTATTTGTAGTATAATGTTCGTTAAGTACAGTATAACATTTTCTTAAAATGCCCCAGAGGCAGTTAAACTCTTGATTAGCTATAAAAAAAAAGATCTCCCTTAACTTCAATCACAGGAGTTAAAGCCTACTGCAATGAAATTCCAGTATTTTTAATCATACAAAAAATGTGATATGTAAATCTTTTTAAACATGAAAACATTACATAAGATCAAATGAATTTTCTATGCCGCTATCACTACTCAATGTTAGCAAAATGCAGGAATCTTTCTATGACAGTTGTGGTAGGAAAAATAATAAGCCCGGCCCCATTTCCTTTGAGAATGAAATCAGCTGAAAACCAGATCTCATTTTATTAATTTCAAAAGATAGCAGGGAATGCCCCAAAATTCTGACTTTTATATTTTCATGCCTTTAACTATGTCCCTGTTCAATTATCCAAAGTTAAAACATACAAAACTAGTAGCAGTGGTGGCACTAACCAACCTTATG
>NW_008794408.1:2806799-2833160 GCF_000699145.1 Aptenodytes forsteri
GCAGAAGAACTTTCTTCTCCAGTAAATAAACACCTGGCAAAGCTTTATTATCCAATAATAAAATTTCCTTTTTCTTCTGCCTTTTTCAGTATGTTACAAGAATTAACATTATTACTGCTTTTGTACAGATGATGATGAAAGACCTACATTTTCTTTAGTATTTATCCTGCATCTGCCCATTATTCCATACATCTCTTGACAAAAAACCTGTTCATTTTTCGTTTGCTAACAACACCAAGAATTCAAAAAATCATGAACAATGTGATGCATTAAAAATCGCAACATTTTTAAAGTGCACAATGAAATATTATTTTCTGGTTCTTGTGTCCCTGGCTTCGTATTTTTCCTTGGAACAGTCAAAGCCAGAAATTTTCTTTAAAAGTGAAAAAAAATTAAAGGTGAGATTTTAGGAAGACAGGCTTAAAGGAAATACCAAATATTGTGAAACTAATGATAAAAAGGTGACAGTTGTCAGTTCATTTTGATCTTCCACATAGGTGGCTGAAGGATATTTTTATTACATGGAAACAGGCACGCCAATCCCTAACTCAGCAGCAGCCCTCCAAAACTGTCTCCTCGCTACGGTCAGTAAACTAAAAATGGCAATTTCAGCGCCCACCATCCTTTTCAGGCTCAGCACCCCTCTAGCCACTGAGTTCCCTTTAGCCAGTGATAAGGGGCTACCCTGAAAGGGACAAACCCCTGGCCCTACTGGGGGGTCGGGTCCCGCCGCTCCCATGGGTGCATATTCGGGGTGTGTGGTCAAAGTCCCAGGTGCACCCTCCAAGGGGGGATTCAGCCATAACCCTCCTCCTGACTCCACTGAGCTGGTGGGTCAGGTCCCGCTGCTCCCATGGGTGCATATTCGGGGCGTGTGGTCAAAGTCCCAGGTGCACCCTCCAAGGGGGGATTCAGCCATAACCCTCCTCCTGACTCAGGCGGTTCATTAAGCGCCTTGAGGAGGAGATGAACCCCACCCTCGGGTGTCCACGGTGGGGGAACTGATTTGGAGGGACACATTGGTCATATCATCACAGCCTGCCTTACCGAGGATGAACTTTGCTGTGTAGGCAAGCTCAAAGACCATAAAGGTGCTGGACCTACCAGGGCAGATAATATGAACGTATGATGGAGGAAAAATGTTGGCCAAGGGACATATTTTAATACTAAATGCAGAAGCCTGCTATAGAAAAACCCATTTCTAAGCTACTTTTATCATTTAATTATCTCTAAACATTTTCACAGAACTCGTCAGATCAGCTTTGCCACATCCCGGGAGACTCAGAAACCGGTCATAAAACCATGACTCCCACCTCCCCATTGCAGATCCCCCAGGTAGTAAGCCCCATCCCATTTGATGGTCAGTCAGTCACTGATGTGGGCACCTTACACAGACCAGAGTTTAAATCATCATCATCAAGAGTGGAAGAGAGACAGGGTGAAAATCAACTTCTCTGCAAAACAATATGATTTTATTTTCACAAGAAAAGTCGAATTACCAGCTAGCAGCCCCTCTTGGGGCACTGAGAGCACCTGACGGGCCTTGCTCTGTGTGAGTGCGAGTGCAAGCGTGAGTGCAAGCGCTCTTATTACACGCTCTGTGGGAGTTTCTTATCTGTGTTTCCCAGGTGAGATTACTTGTGTGGTTACGGTTGCTACAGCATATATTTACCATGGCCGGTGAACACACAAAGAAGCCAACTGAAACTTAGGTAAAGCTCAAGAATCAAAGTTGCTTTCCTCCCTGATGGCCTTGTTTCACAGGATGTCCCTTTTCCCCAAACACCTCAATTTCGTTAAATGTGGATTTCCTACCTCACTACATCACAACACACATCAACGCCTTTGGTCCCCCGCCCTTAAAAACAAATTTTAGAAAACAGTCCTGTCCCTGATGGCTGCCTAGTCGGGGGGGAAGAGCTTGACATGGCTGAGAGGGAAGAGAAGAGAAAGGCAGGAGAAGGGGTCACCGAGCACACAGTTCGCTCAGGAGTGCCATGAAGAAGAAATTCTTCCACACTGCCCCAGTTTAAGAGTGAGGATTTTTTTTCTCTAAATTCTTGACGCAGGCTGTTCAATATTTATTTAAAAATAAGTGAAGAAGAAAAATACACTGCCTCCCTTGCAACCTGCACAAATAAAGAAAATGGCTTTTAGTTCATAACGATGATATATAATAGATAAGCAAAAGTCCTGGATTACATGAAAATAAAATCTGTAAGGAGAAATAGCATTAGGTCTACTTCCATACAACAGTTTTTATGACATTAATAAGTGAAAGAAAAATACACTGCCTCCCTTGCAACCTGCACAAATAAAGAAAATGGCTTTTAGTTCATATCGATGATATATAATAGATAAGCAAAAGTCCTGGATTACATGAAAATAAAATCTGTAAGGAGAAATAGCATTAGGTCTACTTCCATACAACAGTTTTTATGACATTTAAATGAGCAGCTGTGTTTCTCTAAGTAAGTGTTATAGCACTCCACATCTGTACAAAAACTGATCAACATACAGACTCGTTGAACTCACTGATAGATAACCTTGTGGAAAAAAACTCCCTGTGAAAATAAGTAAAGGCATCACTTGGTTTTCCTTTAAAAGTCTTCTTTAACAACCTCTGTCATAAATACAGGTTCAGGCTTTAGGAAATGAGATGATTAGATGACATATGTCTTTTATCCTGTACTGGATAAAGAGAAAAAATATTCCATTACTGTATCTGCCTACTTTTTTTTTGTTATTTTAGATATACTTTAGTACAAAGGTGAAATAATATCATTGAGATACATTTTAATTCTGCAGAGCATGTCAGTAATCTGTACTAATATTAAGAAACAAAGTACCTCTCTCAAAGTTGAGATTATATATATAGAATTTGGATGGTTCGTAGCATCAGTTTTAGTCTCACATCGCCCCTTGTTCGTCATCATTTATTTCCTTGCTGACAGAAGAATGTCATGGACGTTTCAATTTTTATCCTCCTGAATAACAGTTTAGTTGAGCTAGTGTCTCAGTAATGGCAAGATTTGTTGTCAGAGACTAGCATCAGATACGCTGGGAAAAAATTGTGGCATATCCACTCTCTTCTGCAGAACACACCCAGCAGGCAAAGTCTTTCCTCCATTTTTGGGTCATTTGAGTTTAAAGGAGAAAATGCAAAATAATAACTTCACTAGCTCTGGGTGCAAGCAAGAACAAAATGTGAGACACTGGATAGAGAGTACAATATCCTCACTCTTAAAGGTAAGGTTTTCTTTTGGCTTGCAACCACAATAGTCAGAGGTGAACATGTATTTATATGTGTGCATGCTTATGTTTATATATTTATGTGCGTGTATGTATATCTACATATGCTATTTATTTATTTATGCACATATAAATGTGCATATATAAATGTGCATATATGTACACATATATGTGTATAAAAAGACCCAATACGGCATAGCACAACAGTAGCATGTAATGATGGAAAGCGGCAAAAAATTATCTTCCATAAATCCAAGAAATAATAAAACTGTTTTTTTCTCAGAACTTGTAGCCTCAAATATTCCTCATACTTTCCTGGAATAAACTGCCTTTTCCTGCATCTCCAGCAATGGCATTAGAGTGAGAATTCTCCAATGAAATATGAAGTCTCCCCAGGACCCCACGTACGCTAGACTGAAGGTTGTTCCACCATTAGTTATCGACGACCGTGCCTTGCTTTTGCAACGCTTGTGGTCTTTGCATCACACACTTCGCATCCACACACTGTGGGCATCCTGCATACCTTGCAAGTACAGGTGTGACCCTGCAGATTTACAGCAGAAGTACAGCAGACCCTGCAGATTTACATGAAGATATGCCTCAGTGAGCCAAGGCA
Organism: Aptenodytes forsteri; assembly: GCF_000699145.1. NCBI lineage: Eukaryota > Metazoa > Chordata > Aves > Sphenisciformes > Spheniscidae > Aptenodytes > Aptenodytes forsteri. Next base: position 2,810,668 of record NW_008794408.1, read on the forward strand.
GCCCTGCCCCTAATGTTACTGCTTCCTACCTTTGCCAAATCCCTGCCAGAACAAAGCAAGCAACCAGGTATTTCACACAAGTGACATTCCTTCCGTTTCATCTCTTGGAGCTCAACATTTTTAGCCATAAAAAAGTGAGAGAACAATCTCATATCCTCCTTTCCTTGTTCCTGCTCAGATTATTTTGGAAGGCAAGGAGGGAATTTAGGGGCTGTTTCATCAATACCCTATCACTATATGTTAATAGGTGGGAAGAAAGACGACTTTTTGGCTAAAATAGCCATTTACAGTGGTAGCCAGAGGCACTAAACTGCACTGCAAAAGGGGGGGGAATAACTCATTTCTTTCTTCCCTTTTGAGGAGCAGCAGGACAAGGGTGGGCATTCCCTCACCAGGATGATCTTAAGGATCCCGAGGCCGCACGGATCCTGTGGCCAGGCTGGGCTGTGAAAACCACAGCTGAGCCCTTCGCAAAACAGAGTCAAGTCCCCTGTGGAAACAGTGGAGAGGCGTGTCCCTGGGAAGACTTTCACACCCATCTTAGATACCTGAACCTGAATGGGTATGTATTTAGGCTGTTTTGTATAGCTTTGGAACAGCTGAAAGGTAATTACCACCACTGCCAGTGCTAGTGCTGTGTTTAAATCATTTCCTTCGCTATATATTACAACAACTGCTTCTTCAGAGGAAATGTTTTTCCATCGCTGGATGTTCCTGATGCTCTACAAGATAAGCCCTGGCATTCAGCACGCTCAAAGAAAAAAAACCTGGTGCAATCTCGCCCGAAACCCTGCTTTTCCTTTCAACAAATACAGTTATAACCTGGTGCAATCTCGCCCGAAACGCTGCTTTTCCTTTCAACAAATACAGTTATGTTTTGGGGTCTTTTAAGGATATGTTGCCTCTGTTCCTGTCCTAAGCAGATATAATGTAAATTGTTTTCCCACTATGATAACAGTCATGCCTGCTAACTTGAGCATTACAAGGATGTTGCTAGATTTTGATCCACAAAAAGGATATTACAAATATTAGTAGGGACATTTATTCATGTCTCAGGAGCTTGTATTAGTTTGAAAAATAAATAACCAGTAGTTAAGTTTTATGGGATTTTCTGACCTCTGCAAAAATGCTGCCTATTATGAAGAAAAGCAAACAGAAGACAGGTTCTACACCAGGATGGATTGAGTTGTGGAGAAGTAAAGACACAAGAGCCCGGAGAGACAAATAAGGCTTCAGGCAGCTGCAGTATGTTGATTACTCTGTTTCTCAACTAGAGATGTGTATGTCTTGATTAAAAATACACTTTTATTACTCTATACACCCTTTCTATTGCTTGGAAACCAGCAACTAACAAACCAACATTTAACCCAGCACAAGGAGTATTAGGGCAGCTTTTAGTGCCGGGAATACGGAGCACTTTTGTAAGACTGCTCATGTTTGAGGGCCAGTAAGGAAGAAGATTAAAAAGCATCTACAGGAGGAAGAGAATAAAAGGGTAATTGTAGGCTGCAAGAAACCAGGTCTGGCAGAGGGATGAGGTGAGGAAAACCCAGGACCTGGGCAGTGCAGACACAAAATCTGAAGCCAGCGACATGCAACGGGCAGCTCTAGAGGCAAGTCAAAGCAAGAGAGGCGATCCTGGACAGCCAGCACCCAGCAAGACAGGGTGGCCCGATCGGCCAGGAGAGGGGTGACAAATGCATAGGGTCTCAGTGAGGCGGCCCCCAGGCCCCAAAGAGAAGGATGGGTTTTGTGCAAGCAGTGAGGCAGATAGTGCCAGGACGTGACCCTAACTGAGCCACCATTGGAGAAGACCAGGGAGGACTGTGGGAGAGATGCAGCAGGACAGGAGATGAGACCGTGAAACAGAAACCAAACCATCAACCAGGGATGTAAAAAGGGAGTCAGGGTAAGTATTCATTCAGAAAGCCAGAAGAAAACAAGGTCAAAAGCAAGATTAAAAGAGTAAGGCGAGAATGTAATTTAAAAAAAAAAAGGACAAGGTCAGTGGAGATTTTGGTGAGCATCAATGAAAAGGAAGGACTGAGCAATCTCTTGATGTGGCATCAGAGACAGATAAAATGTATTAACTTAGGGCAGCCAGCTGCATCACTTAAGGAAAACAGGGGCAGCCTGGCATACATCTTTGAGGATGAAGCAGCGGAAGGGGGAGGCAAGGATGGAGAGTACAGGGGAGGAGGAGGAAGCAAAAAGGAGACAGCGTGATCTTGATTCAGCCAGGTAGCTGAGCACAATGTGGAGGGTCTGAGCACTCTAACGGCATCACCTGACTAAGCACCTTCTGGAATCAGGGCCTGGTTCATGAGCTCTCCAGTCCAAGACTGGGGAAGAAGCTGTGTAAACCACACAGAACAAATGGTGGTTCAGCACACAGAATGGAAATGAAACGGGAACTTCGATGCTGACCCCAGAAGAAGTTCTTCTGAAACCCTCTGACTGTGACAGGTTACCTCACTTTGCAGAGAAAGCAGAAAAATGTTTTTACTTGCCCTACACACTGATTTCCTGCACAGAAGTGATTATTTTAATTTAGGTTTCTATGTTGTTTGGCCGGCTCTTAACGTTGCATAAAAACAGTAACTTCAGCTCCCTACGATGCAATGCAAGTGGCTGAACTTCCCTTCAGTAGCCAGAACTGCATCTATTAAATGTGTGAAATGCTAAAGGTAACGGTGTCCAACAATAGAAAACGAGGCAAAAGGAATTTCGACCAACCTCGGGAACCAGTTTGCCAGAATTATGGGTGGATGCTAGGGGAAAAGGACAATTAATTCAGGGACAGATGGCTAAGCAAAAACAAAAGCCCTTATCTAAAACCTGGCTAAGGAAAGCTTAGCAACTGATTGTTTAACAGAAGCAATTAAAGAACTCGATTCAATATAGTACTATCAATAGTTTGGATTCTAAGGAATAAGACAACGGAGGACTCGCCGCCATTTGTGGCAATATTAATATTTGCTGTGCTCATGTTAAATGTTAAGGTGCACACATTTTATACATAATGGGCATTTCATACCCCTGTTGGAAGGTGGATTAAAAAATGCAAACAAACTCTAGACCAATAATAAAAGCTTTAGTGATTTGTCAAGTCTTAGAAAACCGTAACAGGGCTCTGCGAGCAGTCTGCTGCTCAGGACATCCTTCTGAAGTATGACAGTCTTCCCCTCTCCTCTTGATTCTCCCCCCACAACACAAGCACGCATATAGTCCTGAAAAACCATACTCGGATGAAAAGGCCAGCGCTTTGGCCGTGTCCCCATGGGGGTGATGGGTTACCCCAGAACAGCAGCAGCATTTTCTGGAGGTGCCCCCCCTGCGCCACCTCGGCTGATGGAGCAAGGCTTGGAAGAAAAGCATGGGAAGCGGCCAAAGCGGCACAAGGGAGATACGTCTTACATGTGCTTACATGTGCTCAGCGTCGTGCCTGCAACCTCTGGCAACTCTTAGCAGAGGGAGGGTGTAGCACAGGCTAGCGTGGCTCTGAGAGCCCGGTGGCATTGGGTCGAGTCCCGGCCGTTCTGCAGTGCTCTCTGTCATGAAGCCCATGTAAAACTGCATCCGTGGGAGACGCCACCGCTCTCTGTGCTGAAAGCAGGCACGTGTATTGCACGGTTAAATCACTCTGCCCTCTACACCAGAGAATTAACTCCAAATAAATGTCTGAATCTCTGCCTGCAGCCTCAGTACAAACATTACTCTCTCAAGGCAGCACGGCATGCAAAGTTGCACATCATGAAAACGTAGCCTTCCATCAGCTTTACGCAGCACAAAATGATGGCTAAACCTGTCTGCCATCACTGGCTTGTAGGAACAGTTTGAACCAATAGGCCTTATTCATACAAGCAAGTGATGTTTAATTCTTTTTCCATACTTTCCCGGTACTTTAATTATTTTAGTAACTAGCTGGCACTCACTGTTTCAACATATCGCATCTCCGTGGTGGCATCATCAGTTTGCAATAAAGGTTTCTTTAAGAACAGAAACAGCTTCTTAGTTTTTTTATTAAAAAAAAGTTAATAATTACAGGAACACTGACAGTGTTGCTATAGTTACGACTATATCAGCCTTTCACTTACAACTCCCCGTTTTCAAGGGTCAATAACTCAGTTGTCAAAAATCCCACTGGGCAGAAGCCTGACACACATTTTAGCCATACATTAAACAAATGCATAAATAAAAATCGGCTGTTTCATACTTGTGAACATTTTGATTCAAACCAGTCTTTCCAGATGACATCTTGAGCATCTGACAGTAGTGCTGTTTTGGTTTTTTTTTTAAATAAACTTTTTGGCAGGCTGATAGCCTTTTAGGTGCCCCAGTGTTTTTGGCTGCTGCCAGAGGGAAAGGAAGAAGAGCCACGGCTTTTTCCTCCACCAGAAAGGAAGCAATTCTGGACGTGCCTGCTACGCTCCCAACAAAACTTCCCGAGGATTTTTAGGCACAAAAGCTTCACGCGCATGTGCAGCAGCTGGATTACCACAATAGACCATAACGGCCCTAAGAGCCGTTACGGTATATCAAGTGAGTAAACCGAAAACTAAGAAGGATTTACACAATGACCATAGTGGCTCCCTGGGAGCCGTTACGGTCTATCAGGTCAAAAATCCACTTTTTAAAGAGCGCCTAAATATGTGTATACCCAACAGGGCCTTGAGTCTCCGGAGCGACTATCACACACGTTTTCAAAATGAGCCAGGGAAGAGAAGGGAGATTACACCAAACAACGTAAAGAGAGAAATTTTTTACAATGAATAAAAGACATATCATGCAAATTCTAAAGACCTATATTTAAAGGGAAAGAAGTGCATGTTTAGTTGAAAAATAGGACGTAACGCGATTTCTTCATTGTCAAAACAGGTCCTTGTAGGTTTTTTTCCTTTTTTTTTTTTAACGAGAATTAAATGAAAAAGGAAATTTCCCACCAAAACCAATCACTTTTTAAAATAAAAGTTAGGTTTCACGAGGTATAGAAACAATGCAATCGCAGCTGGGTTCTGAGTTGCAGTTCTGCTGCATTTCAAGTCTCCAGCCACAGCGCAAGTTAGTAACACAGTTCAGCTTTGCCTTTCTTTACTTCTCTCCCATTGTGTCAGAAAACGAACAAGTTATTCGAGACAGTGATTTTCTCCACAAAAGTCACCTCTATTTTTTTCCAAAAAGAAATCTGCAATAAATAATCAGCCTACTTACTTTTTCTTCTTCCCCTTCCTTTACATGCCATATTTGTTCCTGCAGCAAACCTGTAAGAGAACACTTTCTCTCTATGACCTGAGATAACGGTAATGTTGAAAGAATAGCCTCACTTGTCAAAGATTAGAGGGCTGTCTGCAGCCTACACTCCTCTTTACTAGAGCCAAATAGGCCCAATAAATGCTAATACTCAGCATGACGCATCGAGAACGCTAAGCCTCAACACTGACTAAGAAGAAAGTATCACAAATTTACTGAAATTATCTATAGCACAATAGAGAAGAGAAGGAATTAATCAAAGTCTCTCTTTTAATGCAATGCTTGATTGAACTATCCCAATCCCTTTTTAAATAGGATAACCTAGTGGCAAGTGACCCCGATGACACATCCTAGAGAGGTACACAAGTACCACTTGTTCGATTTTTTTTCTTTTATGACCTCATTAAGGAGGATTTTGAAGATTGTTCCTGAATATGAGAACAAAGTGTCTGAAGATATCTCTAGCTTTTTATGTCTTTAGCCTTTTGCCGTTAAAATGGCTTTTGAACGGGTGTTTATAAACTAAAGTGCACAAGCAAAAAAAAAAAGTCCTTAAAAATGAAATCGACTAAAGCTACCTTTTCTTAAATGCAAAGACTAGCTAAGTCTCCAAGAAACAAGAAAGTTTTGCCAAGACGAACTCATGATCGCATCTCCCCCCGCCCCGTTCTCCCTCTCTCTCCTTCCCTGTTAGAGACCCCCATTAATTAGATTTGGCGGCAGTTTTCCCTTCCTTATCAGGGAAGACAGAGTCTGCCAAATCTGCAAGTGTGAAAATACTCCATCGCCAGTAACATTTTTTCCTAAGTGTTTGTTGATTCCACGCTTGGATTTAATATCGAGGATTATATTTTATAACCAGAAACAAACAAACAGATTTATAACCGAAGACCGAAAGGCAAACAGCAAAAAAAAGCAAGCCAAGTACTGAACCTAAATGTAGCATTTTTATTGACTTCTTAGAAACCAAATAACCTGGCATATTAGTGTGTGCATTCTGCAACAGACATTCAGCCCCATTGTACTACTCAGAAGAGAATAAAAAGAAACCCTACTGTTTGAAATCCAGCGGAACATCCCCACAACAGAGCACAACTGTTCCCTCATGCATGAATGGGAAGGAGATGAAAGAAAAGATGGACTTCTGAGGTACAGCAAAAAACAAAGACAACAAAAGTGCTGATCATGAGGGAATGACACAACTCATTGCTGCAAAAAGGATGAGAGAAAGGAGCTCAAACAATGGTGCAGACAGCTAAGTGACATGTAGAAGAATTGAAAAATCTACAGAAGTGTCTTTTCTTTCCACACTTGACGAGAAACAATTAAATGTTGGTACATCTGTCATAAAAAAAGATAATTGAAACCTGTTACCATCATTATAGATGGTAACTTAACTACCAAAACTGTAACTGTCCAATTAAATGTTGCCCCCTCTGTTATCTACACCACTTGCTAAAATGAAAAAAATCCTTTAATGCTTGTGATGATTTACCACCAGTATAGCTGTTACAAGCCATAGAGCTGAACTGGCACGTTTTAGAAGGTAGATATTTAGACTATAGGGTACCTACGTCTATTTGTACACACACAGATGGGGGAAGGCAGGCACACATGGGTGCATGCAGGCTCACATGCGTGAGCGCACGCATTCATGCACACGCTCTCGCACACCCACCAGTGAGGATGAATTTTGCAAACAGATGAGGTTTTTGACAAGGGATCCAAAAAACCCGAGTAATTGCCAGAAGCCTCACTAGGTGTTTAGTCCCCTGAACGTCCACCAGCCTGGGAAAACAACGCCGTGCTAAACTAATCCACCGACTGTTGCTACTTGCTTGATAATGCGCAACATCCCACAAAACTGCAAAGCAGTTATTGACCCTGTCAGAATACCTGATTAATGGATAAACGCTGTAATTGATTAGCAGAGAAGTGTGAATTAAAACAGAATACAGCATCAATAATGAGCCGCTGACAAAAGGTAGCCGACATAAAATGTAAAACGGTAGCCTGCAGCCATATCTCATCAAAGACATGCATTTCTTAAAAACAGAAGAAAACACCACCCCCGGAAAAAAACCCACAAGCGCAGTGTCCTGTTCTCTGCATTCTTTAGGCTTTTCTCTTGGTAATGATTAAACCACCAGCAAAATGTTATGGGAACTACTCGTGAATCCACCTTCATACATCAAGCCAGGCAAGGCAGTTAAATGACTCCATTATCCTCTGGGCTTCTCTACCCTTAAAGAAATGCGCCACTCTCCCATTTTATCCGGGTGAGCTGTGATTTTGGAGCGGCACCGGTGCCGGGCGCACCCAAGGCTACCTCCAGCAGGGTATGCAGGCAAATCCCCTGGCTCGTAGGTACACGAGGGAGCCCCACAACGGTGTCACGCCGAGGAGACAACTTGGAGCGACAATCACTGCATTGTTAAACTCGTTTTCTGTTCCCTTAAGGGCCTTAGGAGGCCAAATGATTCCACTTTTGTTCCTTTTTCTTTCCAATTTAATCCTACTCCAAGGCCCTACTATATGCCTGACATTATATGAAATAGATTATATGGATTTTATATAGCACCCGCAAACACACATGTGATGTTTCTCTGCTGTAGGAAAGCGAGTTTAATAATGCAATGTCGGAAGCACTAAGTTGCTTCTTTTCATGGCACCTGTGTTGGTCTTCCCGTTATTTAGGCACTGCGCATTACTCTGTGCATTAGGCAAGTTGACACACCTAATGTAATGCCATCAGACATATCAAAGCTGTCCTGGTACAGGCAGGAGGAAACATTAGCTTGAGTAGAGCACTTAATGCAATTACGTTGCTCCGACTTCCTGAGCTAGCTCACTCAGAAGTAATTTAAGCATTTCTACATGACATTGCATTGTATCCAGCAAACGTAGCCTCTGCTCAAAATGGTTGTTGCTACAGGGTAAGTCTCTTGGAAGTCTCTATGTGTCCTTTTCCCCCTTTAAGCTAAAAACCAGAAGCTGTTAAACTGAAGATACCTGCTTGTCCTTTCCATATGGAAAATACAAATAATGAAAAGCAAGAGTGGCATTACTATCTTGTAATAATTCTCTCCAAATTGTCTTTAATCTGATTTTGTCAATTTGATGCCCATTTTACATTCCTCTGCAAAACATAATGTATTTTTGTAACAGTTCTACAAGCTCACAGATACGTATTCAGAGCTACAGTCCTTCGGAAAGCCACATCTTTTGGGATCATTCTTTCTTTTTCCCATCAGCTAATCCTGGGACCTGTTTGGGCTGCAGAATGATTTTTCTGCTTCCCCAGCTGCTTCGGGACTGCTCCAGGTTCCATGACCTTTTCAGTGGCATCACGACTTTTTCAGTTTAAATAATTTCCCGATTCAGGAGTAGATTTCATCCCCCCTCGCACTGGTAATCTAAAACATTACTTGTGTAGGTGATCCCCACTACCAACCAAGAGAATCGGGTATTTCCAAAGAACAAGTCATCTAGCAAGCAAGCCTGGTATCTTTGGGTTGGAGGACCTGCCCTCCAGATGCTCCTCTCTCCCTTTACTGACTGTAGAAGTTACCCAAACAACTTGCACTTCAAAAGCTACAGCCACACCACAAGATGCAATTTAAGATAATTGCAACTAAGGAGGCTTTTAACCCTTCTTACTGTATTGCAGCGTCCACATTAAAAGATGATCCTTTTTCTCTTCCAAAAGCACCACAAACATAGCTCGGTTTCTATGAACAGCTGCACTGTAATACTTGATTTTCAGCTGAGATTCACTGAAACGTGCTCTTTCCTTATATACCTGCTTTCCCTTCTGCCCTGGGGTACTCCTCTGTCCTCAGCAGCTCTTTGTGAGGACCAGGGACGGAGAAACAAAGTGTGCTCTGACAGGGCCCCACCCCGTTGCAGAACATCTCAAGTCCAGGATAACCCCTCTCACAGCCACTTCTTTCTCCTAAAACATGGCTGGACAAAAGGAGGGGCAGGTCACCATGCATATGGTGACCCAGGGAAGGGGAACCTGGGTCCCCCCTATCGCCCACCCTGAGAGATCCTGCTCTCCAGGCTACCAGCTGTTTTGGGGAAGGCTGAGGTACATTTTGGCCATATAAACAGCCATTGACATTTCATTCTTGCTCAGCTTCAACGGGAGGAACAAAGGCTCCTCCACCAACAGAACAGCAAATGGCTGGATGACTCGGGCATTTTTGGAGTGGCGTGTCTGAACCCGCTCAGGCTGGTGGTGGGACTGAGCCCAGCTCTCACTGCCCGGGCAGGTGGGGTAGCACTGGAATATCAGAAAGACAGTAGGCACCAAAGCACTCCTTTTTGAAGAAATAAACAAGGAGACCCGCTGACAACTCAGCTATTTCTTGGAATAACAGTTTTACTTACCTGTCTCCAGCGACCCTGCTGGTGCCGGATCCTGAGTGCTGGGGGACAGCTGCCCATAGCCCCGATACAGAAGCTTGCAAACAAGAATGGGAGAGTTCACACCATCTGCAACCGTGTAGAAAGCACCAACTTCCTACTGCTTATTATCAAACCAGAACTGTTTTTCAGAAATGAAATCTCTTCTCCTTTCCTTAGATGTTTTTGTACTGTAAAATATGAAACCTGGTTTTAACCTAAAAGCATAAAACATACTTCCAGCAGCCCAAAAGAGGAGCCTACCAAAAAAAAAACTGAAAAGAGACAAAGTTACATCGATTTCAATGGAGGCAGGATTAGGCCCTTTAACATACTTTTTTTTTTTTTTGAAGGAAGAGAAGAGCCGAAACTCGAGCAGCTGAAGGTTCAGCTTGATCCCTAGAACTTTTAAAGAAGACATTCTTCTCCACGGCTATTGTCAGAGCTGGAGACAAAACAAGTAGAGGCCCTTTCAGCTGCTGAACTTAGCCAAAAAGCCATTTGTAACTCCTGCAGAGCGGTGCTTTTATAGGTCAGGGCAAACTCCGTAAAGATTTTCTCTCTTTTTAACTCTCTTTTGGGAGATCTGGTTAGAATCCAGAAACTTAGCTCAGAAATAAGAAAAGAACCTACTTCAGCGCCTTACAAAACAGTGGCAGAAGGATCTCTAAGCATATTGTTTTAACCACAGTTTTCTGATTCAGAGTTATATTTTACTCATGGGCATACACACCTACAGCAGTCTTTGCTTCCTCAGGCATTGTTCTCCACGAGTTTTTGGTTGTTTGAGACTTCAGATATCTCAATGTATGGGTCAAAAAAGAGTTTTGGAATCTAATTTTGCTTCTAGTCCCTTAACATCACAGACCTGTAATACAGTTTTACCAAAAACGTTTTAATACCCATTAGTAGCTGCTCAATTTTTCTTCCTAATAAATTTCACATAACTTGGTCCGGATGAGAGGGGTGCAGGGATCGACAAAGGAAACGCCAAGGTAACAGCCTTGCTCTGTTTTTGCATCCGACTGCTGGGGCAAATTCAACTTCCTGGAATATATGTCTGACTCCACTCTAAGGGCTGCTTGAGTATGCAGGCTTTAACTAAAATATGCACCATGAAAGGTTATTATGGTGATCTCAGGACCTGGGGGACCAGATCCTCACCTAAAAATACTTGCCCTCCCCCAGCAAACGCAACTGGAACTGTGTACTATGAACAAGCAAACAAGAAAGGAGTAAATCCTACAGAATGAAACAGTATAAAAGGAAATGCAGTCAAATAGACAGAAAAGGGGAGATTTGAAAAGACTGACGGAAGGGGACCAGAGCCGTATAGTTAATATCTGAGCAGGAAACAAAAATGAACATTTTATCAAAGGAGAACATTTTAGAAACCCACATACCCACCATACCTGATAAAATAATGCTCTGATAAAAAAATGTTGTTTTCCGTGACCAAATAGGAGAAAAATAAATGCCATTAGCTAACTTCTGGTACATGTTTAAAGAGAAGCATTTCTAAACACATTTTCTACCTGTGAGAACACATGGCAAAAACAATGATAACCACAAGGCTTTCGGATAATGGTATATCCAAAGCCTGCTAAAACCAAAGAAAATCTCTTACTGTGCAGGTGTTGAACTGTTATATCAGTAAGCAGAGGGATTGGCTGGCTTATGTTCCTGTTTACAGAGATGGTGCATGAGTGGTATTTGAGTGGGTTAGAAAGTTTTCTTGATAGTTTTGCAGGGTGAAAATATGTGCTTTGTTTCACCCCAAGAAGCATTCCAGCTTTTTAGTGTACTATTTGCTGCCCGTTCAAACCATAATAGGTTGCCCTACATTTGAGATAGATACACCATAATTTCTTTAAAACACTGAATACTACCTAAAGACATTGTCTAACATTAATTTACACTGACAGCTGAGGACATGAAAGAAAAGCTCCAGAGATAATGACAAGTCACACCATGTACAGCAGAAGGATGCTTCGCAAACAATTTTGGGGTTGGTTGTTGTATTTTGTTTTTTTTTTTTTACATGGGTAAATTAGGGTAGATAAATCCTGCAAAATGAGGTCTGCTTCTTTTGAAACATCCAAAGATCTCAATTCACCAACTGAAGTCACGTAGAAGTGAAGACAACCTTTTGGAAACAGGATTTTCTTTTTCTAGAAGGTTACTGCGGATGAAAACTTGTCCTCACTGAAGTTGCCAACAAAACTCTCACTGCACCAAGGCAACCATCAACCAGTTTAAGAAGCCGATGGTGTGCATGCAGGAGTTAATCTAAAGTCATGCAAGGATGTTTTCTATCTAATAGTAAGGAAATACATTTCAAAGTAATATATATACCCTGAATTAAACTAAATTGTTGTGTATGGCTATCTATAATGTTTAGCCTTTATATTTTAAACCTTTCATGTAGTGTGGACCCCAGCTTACCACAGCACTTCTGTCTTACCAATCTACACAGTTTTTCAAAGTGAAGCATTGCTAACACCGAACTCAGCCAGTCACACATAAAGGTGAGCAGAATGTGCCGTTTCTTAAATGAAATTATTACAGATCGTAGTTCTTACCAAATTAATACCATGCAATCTTAATAACATCATTGAACTTATCAAACATTATTCTGGCATCCTCATGCAAAGTGGCCCAGCTGGATTATGCATCTAGCTAATGAGACAATACTAACTTTTTTGAAACCAGTAAAATGTATTTCTTTTCTACATTCAGGTCCCCCTCTGATTTCAGAGTAAGTAAGTTAATTCAAGAAAAAAAATTCCGCCAGTACATGCACACACAAAGAACCAACACCGTTGTTTCCAAAAACACTGAAAATTTGGACATAACCCTGAATAATGACGACTATATTTACAGATTTTGTACTATACACATTTTGTGTAGTACAGATTTTGTACTATTACAAATGAGATTAAATTCTGTGCGGTGGAGTTTATATCAAACTACCATGTTGTAATTCCACCCTGGCAAATCTCTTTAGCATGTAGTTAGCAGTGACATGAGATGCACTAAGGTAAGAGGTTTGTCCAGGGTTATTTTTTGTTTGTTTTTTTAAACACTGTGGGTCTTTTTACTTTTGTGCCATACGATTTATATCTGTATAAAGTCTACTCCCAAAACAAGTACGAAGGAAACTTGATGACTTTGTTCTAACACCTTCTCCCCCCCAAAAAAGAGCTAGATGAAGAGTCTTTCTCATTGGGTTACTTAGTTCACTGGTGTCAAACTGAATTAACTTTTAATTACTCGCCTCTGAAGAAATGCTAAAGTAGGAAAAGCAGTTCAAGAAGTCTTTATAATAAATTCCCTGTTATTATTCAATTCTGTGTTAAGTGGAGTTTAAATGACTTTCATATTCTGCTTGCAAATCGGAAATTGAGGCCTCCAGGCGAATGGCAACTGTTTAGTCTTCACGCAAACTCTTCTGCAGCCACAGTGCTAAGGCTGGATGGGTACTCTCAATGGGTGCCAAATATTCCTTAACTTTCACCCAGTGATAATGGCTTTGTGGCATAATAAAGTGGATTGCTCTTAGAGTCAGCAGCAAACTAATAGTCTTCTTTTTTATCTTGCATCTTCAGGTCAACGTGCTCACATTTTTTGATGACTTGTGGTGATCTATCTACTTTTCATAATTAATGTGGAAGAACTAAGTGACTTCCACATGAGCAACATAAACCTTTTTTATGTTTCTGTAGAGAAAATGAGTCACACAGCACTGCAAATAAAATCTTGCTTTTTTTAAGTCTTCTACTATTTATGATGACATAAAAATACCACGTTGAAAAGAAGTGCAAAGATCTTAGTAAAAAACACAGGGATCGCAGATCGTTTCCCCTAAAAAGATGTGAAATTAGGGTCCCTCCACCCCTCTAAAAATGTCATATAATAACTTGTGGTGCAGCAGTTAGGGGGTTATTTTTCTAACATTCCTATCTGCTTCTACCCTGAGTGTGCCAGATAACTATTATATATCCTGTTATTCTGATTTGTACCAGACAGTTCTTACTTCCTTCCAAATAGTTTTAGGCACACGTACCCCGAACCCTGCCACTTGCTTCCGATATTCCCGCAGGACCCGTGCAGGCTCCTGAGCCCTGGAGCCGCGCTCAGGGCAAGGAGGGAGCTGCAGCGGTTGGGAGCAGGCACAACCTGCTAGGGGCACAGCCCCGAGGGACGCCGCTGGCTGTTAGCCTTTCCTCCCCGTTCAAATCCCCGGGTGACAGCCTGAGGCCGCGGGCCGACCCGCGCCGAAGCAGAGTCCCAGGGACCCTGGCCGGTGTCTCCCCCGTCCGGCGTCGGAGAGGGGAGCTGAGGGCATACAGGCCCGGTGCCCCGGCACGCTTATTTTCTTCCGCCTGTGTGTGCGGATGCCAACTCCGGCATCCATAAAACCGGGTTACATCAAATGGACCAACCGCCGTCATCTCCCCGTTATTACCCCCGACACAAGCCCTGACAAAAGGCCGCTGCCAAGGCCTCTGCTGACAGGCCGAACAATAACAGCGACAAAGGCCTTTTCTGCCTGTGCAGATGACATAAATCTGATGCTATAACGCCGGCGCGACTTCAGCTTGCTCCTTATTTATTTATTTAATAAGCCACTGTCATCCATCTCGGGAAGGTGGCTTCCAAACTCCAAATTAATCAAGCCACTGAATGTGAATTTCCATATTGCTCTGCCAAAGGTCTTCTCCACATCAATTGCTGGGAGAAGGCCCCCGTTGTGCTTTGGTGTATTGTGCGCAGCGCTACTGCTGCTGCTAAAAGCCACTCTGTTTTTAATAAACATGCATTGTTCTTTTTGTAGTAAATCCAGGAAATAATACCCAACTGGGAGTTTGGGTGCAGGCTTTTTTGTAGTGTAAGTGGAGTGATGGATGCATTTTCATGTCTGTTAGCGCCGTGATGGCTCCATTTGTTAGTGCTCGGAAGGTATTTCAGTTTTCAAAAATATAAATTAAGCAAATACTGAGGCAATGCTCTCTTGTTTATCTTGGAAAACCCCAAGCCGAGGCCACCAATCCAGCATTTCTGTGTCGCTCATGTCGCTTCACCGAATGGGAGGTTCAGCTCCAGGTGCCCCGTGCTCGCCCATTTACCCAACTGCCAGAGAGTGATTTTCTGGAGCACTCTGGGTGAATTACCTCGGCACTACCGAATTCAATGAAATAAAAAAGTCACTGACTTAAGGGAGCCAGGATTTCGCTTGTCTGCTTTTTAAAATGCTTTAGTCAACTAAATATCAGGTCTGGAGCCTACGCGAGTTATCTGTTTCCTTTAGGCAGTCTGTGGAGAAAGAGGCAGCTCCCCACAGGACAGTTCATCACCGCTGTCTCAGGGATGGGCTGAACTACCTTCCTGAGCAAAATCATGATTGCTTTCTCTTTAATACACACCTACCACCTTGTGTTGTATGAGCGGTATCACCCTTCCCACTGGCAGAGAGGACAAGCAGAAGGGTGGCAGCCCCAAGAGGGCAGGAGTGAAACAAGAAGGGTGACTCCTGGGTGAGGCGGTGGCCAGAGGGACTTGCCACGCGTGTGACTGCACCATGGCCCCACGGATGGGTTTGTTTCACAGTCCAGCCCCTAGAAAAGTGCTCCTCAGTGGCGTAACAGGGAAGGAAAACAAGAGGTGGGTCAACATCACTACAAGAGCAGAAGTGAGATGATAGGACTCTTTCATCTGCTCTACTTGAGCATATATTCGATGCTTTCCAGGTCTTACAGATGTGGGAATGGATCTTATCTCCCCCACAACAGGTTATTTCAATTCTTGAAGATGGGAGGAAGTCTCCTTTCAAAAATTTTTTATTTAAAAATATTTATAGGGAGTTTTC
This sequence comes from Aptenodytes forsteri, assembly GCF_000699145.1. Lineage (NCBI taxonomy): Eukaryota > Metazoa > Chordata > Aves > Sphenisciformes > Spheniscidae > Aptenodytes > Aptenodytes forsteri. Next base: position 2,826,197 of record NW_008794408.1, read on the forward strand.
ATTAGAAACTGAAGTTGAAGCCCCACCTTTTTTTCATGGTGAATGATCTTTTGGAAACAAAGTATGCGAAAGGCTTTAAATAGTGCAATTAAAAATTCCTTCTCCATCAGCTGGTCAGATTCCTCATTTGCACAAAATTTTAGTAGTGTTTTCCAGAATAAAAATATCTCTGAATAGTTGTATTGCAAGACAAGGAAACAGAATACAGATGGCACTCATAATATGAATAGAGTTTGATGGACAATAGGCACAATAAAAGCTACCGGTGAACCAAGAGATGAGATAAATAAAGATATGTTCACTGTGTTTTAAACATTTCTATCCCATGAAATAGCAAGGTAATTTGTCAACCAGATATTCTCATTTGACTAAACTTTTCACTCCAGAAATACTACAGCTCCATTCAGAACAGGCTGGAGTGGCAAACACTGAGAGCACTAATAGATGGCATGTGTCATATTTCAGTAACGCCTTCTGTCTAAAAAACCCCCCCAAAACCCTAGTAGAAAATAGTAAGTTGAGCTTCACAGCATATCTCCAATGAAAAGCAATGTTTTTCTAATGAGGGTTAATTATTCTCTTTTGAAGGATAGGCGCTGAAGAAGCTACCCAGCAGCTGCTGCCCAGAGTGAGAGCTGGGGTTCTCGTGCCAGGCTTAGGCTCAGGAGGCTCAGACACACGACGACCCACAGGAGGGACTTTTGCAGCCAAGCAATGGCACACCCAGGGTTATCCCTGCGAACGGGCCACTTGGTTTCCAAGAGCAAAAAATAGATGGGGGCAGAAACGACAAAGAAGCCTGAATTTGCGAAAGTGAGCAGGGCTGGGAGAGGAAACACCTGGGTCCCAACCCGTGCTTTCAGACTGGTTTTGCTTTTTATCCTATGACTCTTCGGCAGGAAGAAGCAGCCCTTCTCTGAAAGCAGTGGGAATGGGAACTGCCCAGCAACCTGTGAGACCAGGCAATAAAAAGCCGTGGAGCAAGCCTGAACGGTGGGCCCGGGTGGAGCTTGCCCACTTTCAGGCAACTCCATGCAGGAGAAAAAGTCTGAGGTGGCAGATCAGATTGCAGGACTTGGAACAAAGTCATGAGTGAAATCTCCAAAATAATGAGAGCACCTCCAGCTTGAAATTACAGATGCATTGACTTGTACTTTTTAATGTCATCCGATGGTCTCAAGACAGACAAATCAAAGCGTTAACAATGAGCAAGAGCAAAAAAACCTCCAAACCGAAAAACACCTCCACAAAATCCTACATGAGAAAGATAATTGTTTTCCCCGTGTCAGTGCGTAAGTATCTTTCTGAGTAACTACTTAACATTCAATTTTTAAACCATATTGAAGACAACCATAAAAATATGTGCCTGAAAATATATTATGAATAGCTCTGTTCTTAAAATAGTAATGTACCAAAATTAAAAAAAAAAAAAGTTAATTAATACTGCTCACTGTGCTACAGCCTAACTGATGAAGGGAAATGCATTCAGACTCCTAAAATGCCTGTCTCCAAGACCATCAGGGTTAGTTTCTGAGTGGCACGTTTTTAAAACATTTAATCAGTGATCTGAATATGTGTCAACACTTTCTGGTAGTGTGCTATAAAATGTGAACCTTGTCAACAGAAACATAAAAAGGCAACACACTTGGGACACAGAGCTTTTATGCTGACACACTGTAATAATATAATTTTAAAATTTATCATCTGTTTAGCCACAAGCAACAATTAATCTTTTTGACTAATTGTACAATGTTTTAAATAACACCTCCAAAAGAAAAAAAAAAACATGTCCCATTTTTACTTTTATTGCCTTCCCAATCGTGCTGCTTTCAAATACTTACGAAGCAACATGCAATAAATTTTGCAACGAGGACAAAAATGTTAGCAAATAGTATGTCTCCCCCTCCTCAGTTAGTAAAATTACTTAACACCGAGCCTGCAAGCGAAAAGAAAACCCCAGGAGTAACGCAAGCATCAGTGGGTTCAGTTATGTCACGTTTCTGTCGCATTAAGTGACATTTTATTCCCAAATCACTTAACCTTTGACTTTTATAACTAAACATACAGACCTTGACTTGTTACCGTGGAGGGGACCAGTGAGCGACACCGCTGCCAGGCATTGAAACCGAGTGCCCTGCGGTAGCGGATGGCTACGGGATGGAAATAATTTGACTCACAAGAACCCAAGTTGCTGTACAAAACTTGTGGCCTGGAAAAGGAGGCAGAAAGAGAAATGGGAGGGGAGATGGGGCCTCGTTTCTGCTAACAACCCCTCTGCTATACAGCACCAGGCACGTTTCCCCAGGGAGCCTGGGTAGGAGTTTTCGCAGTGTTCCCACCGGTGGTGCACGTGCCAGGCAAAGAAGGGGTTAATAATCAGGCAGAGGTGGGGAAAAAGCACTTTATAATTAAAGGCTAAGTCCTGCTGAACCCAGCTGGAGCTGCACAGGGGGAGCTGGCGGCTGCACCCCTCCATCTGCCCTGCACGAGGCCGTGCCGGGGACAGAGAGGGAAACCCAAAGGTTCTCGAGAACAAAAGTGACGGTGACAAATGTTGGATGCGGCGACCAACTGCAGCCCCACCAAAGCTTTCTGGGTGAAAATGGACAGCCATTTTGTAACGTGGGCAGAGAGGGGCTTTTTGGGGAACAGCTTTAGAAGTAACGAGGTGAAACTGAGAGCAGCAAACGCCAACTGCACCTCAGCATAGAGGGAGGGAGGGAGGGAGCCCTGCAGGGAGCTGCGGCACGGTTTTCTGCAGGAATTTCTAGAAGCTTCATTACTTAGCACTTTTACTGTTGACAAGGCACCCACAGGTAAGCTCTAGAGAACAACCCTGCATCAGACTTCTGCACTCGGACCTTCCATGGTTTTTTCCAAAAAATGCAGGACAATGTAGTTGTATGGAATGATGTCAAACCATATAGATAACTTCGGGTTTTTTTGTGCAATAAAAGCATCACAGATCATCATACGTGTTTGTCTGTGTAAGCACACACACTAATAACCAGCAAAGGGGAAGGCATCTCTTGCTTCATCTCCAAGACCCTGACTGCCTCCTCCTGGGTGCAGAGGAGCGGGGAGACACCAACCATCTCACTGAACATGACCCCATGGCTGGACAAATACGGTTGCATCTGAGAGGTGTGTTTTTCTTTATAAGACTATCATGATGGCAGAGTCCTTCAAGTTGTATGTATAGCAACTGAGAAAGTTTCTGATTAAAATATGCAATTGCATAAATCACTTTCTTCGTCCTTGCCCACTGGCCAAGGGCTTCATTCTCTGCAGCTCTTGTCCACGTGAAAGACTTTGCTGGTGTGACGTGTGCAGTCATGAGAAGGCAAGGGGAGGAACCTGACTGCCAAATTCAATAAGGTACTGAGCCAGTCATGGTCCTTGTAAACTTACTGTTAATGATTTTGATTAAAAGGGTGGAAAAAATGAAAATCTTCTGTGCTAAATATGGACCAGTTCCCACCTTACTTTAATTTTAAAGGACAGTTTTATTTGCTTCTCCTAAGAGTGTGATTGTAGGTATCCATGAACCATAGAACAGTGGACTCCAAACAGCCTATGAAAATCATCCCAAACAAACGTTAAGAAAATTACATATTAATTTCGAGGATGAATTATCTTCCCAAATAATAAATATTTGGTCTAACACAAGGGGGCTTGCTCTGTTGTTAGAGATTCTTTACACTCTGGCAAAAAGCATGTTAAAGTTGTATCTTGAATTAATGCCTAGTTTGGAAGTCTAAGAACTGGCAAAACAATCCTCAGCTGTACCCATTACTGGAAAAGGTAATGATGCTCAGCCAAAGAAACTAACTCTTAAAATCTGTTTAATGAGCGGGAGCTTTTCACGGCATGGAACAGGGACACAGTGCTTCTTGCAAAGCACTTTTCAGTTTACAGTGTGCTCTTAATTAATTGCAACATCATCCACAGGAGCTGCATTTTAAAGGGCAGATATGTAGGTAAGGGCATCAGAAAATGGAAATGGAACAGAAAACACGGCAAATATAAATGTGATGAATGACACGTTAACAGAATTGTTGTGAGATGGATGGATGGATGGATGGATGGATGGATGGATGGATGGATGGATGATGACATTTTGCCCCTTCATTTCATGGCTGAAGCATCAAAATACTACTGCCATCTGTTGTGCTTGCAGATACCCTCAACTCTCACTGAAAGATAGTGTTCAGCTGCAGCTGCGAAGACTATGCAGGGGAAGTTGACCATTTGCAACAAATAACTTCAAGAGCATTGGCCCCGGACCATAGGAAGTCATTTGTTCCTCATGCCAGATGACATTTTCCAGTTTACTTTACAAATTGCAGAAGCATGGTAAGACTTCTGCAGAGCAGTGACTAATGTTAAAACAAATATAATTCTACTATGACAAGGAAGGTGTTCACAAACTGCAGGAAGCAGTTTAAAATAAATTGATGTAGGTTTTGAATTGTCCACAAGTTGGGTTTAGCTTCCTTCCATTTACCTTTTACTGCATTAACATTTCTTTTGTGATGGCTGCTGCTGGGAACCTATTGTAAGTTTGGGCAATTAGGATTTTTGTTCCATCTGTCCCTCCCCTCAGTCAATACTGTAGCATCAAAAGAGGCCAATTCAGTGTAGGCTGGCTCCGGCTCTAAAGCCAGCTAAAAGAGATGTTAGAATTCACTACTGCTCTGGGTGGAAAGGATGGGAGGAAAAAAAGCTATAATCATAAAAATGCTGTTTCAGGCTTGTTGAGTTCTTAAAATAATCTGACTTAAACCTCCTACACAATGCTCACAAGTCAGAGCATGGTAATATACTTCAATGTAGGTTGCCTCTCTCTCTCTAAATCCAAACTAAAATAGATGTTAGAAATCATTACTGCACTATGTCAAATACAGACTGGGACTGTAATCAGAGGGCTGCGGCTTCAGGTTTCAATGGTTCTTAAAATAATCAGCCTTAAACCTTCTGCAGGAATCAAAGCCTGGTCGTTTATATTTTTGTAAGGCTGAGGATTCCACCGCCTCAGGCTTCTCCCTGATAAAAAAGCAGCTTCTTTTTTTTTTTTTCCCCACTGGAATAACTTGTGCATGGCAGATATTGGCAGGTAGAAAGACAGTGGAAACTAGGTACTTCATTTTTATCAGGAGGTTAACTCCATGCGGAGCCGGGGTATGACCTCAGAACAAAACCCAAGTGCCTCGTCTTCACTGTGTTTTTACCTGAGCGCAGCAGATGTATATTAGCTACCTGAACTCAAAACTGCTTTGCAAAGTGAAGACAATCCTTATATCCCACTACGGAGCACAGTGTTAAAGCAGGCAGCTTTGCTCCTTTCCTGAAGTGTGAATTCCTAGTCTCCTATTTTCATGCATGCAATCCGCGGGTTAGCTGTTCAAATACAAACCAAAACAAAATAAGGAGAATGCATGTGATGGGGAGCTTACTCTTCTTCCACCCGCCCAAGAGCTCCTTCTGTGTGACCAATTAGTTCTTCCTCTCTCTAATCCCACCCTGCTTCTGTCTCTTTATTTAATACAAGTTTTCTGCGGGTGCACAGATTAACGAGCCTTATTTTCAAGTATAAGTACTTCTAACAGGGCACAAGTTATCTGTGATGCAGGCTATAGACATGAAAATAAGGTAATCTTCCTATTCTTTTGCAAATGTCCAGGGAAGAATATGCTTAACATTGTGTAATAACATCCGGACCGGGGGTGGGAGGGGTGGGAAGAGGCAGGGAGCGCCTCTGATGCTCCTGGCACACTGACGCGTTCATTAAAGCTAAATCCAGCCCATGAAAAGAAAACGGGCACAAATAACCATACTCAAAGGGGCATTTGCCTCTTCTCGGTTTTGTCAACATTCACTATGCTAACCGTGCCCTTGGGATTTATCAGCATTATAAAACATGGTATGCTGTCTTTTGTTCACACTTCCTTTCTGAGAGTCATAGACCTACATGATGATTTTTAAAAGAGGGTAAATCTCAAGACTGGCTGATTGCAGAGAAAAGTTTGGAAATGTGGGAACCTCACAGTTCAGAATCAGAATACCCTTAGCATTATTATTACACATGTTAAAACCTTGTGAGTTTTAGTGTTTCAGGTGGGGATTCATTAAAACCTCATTCAAGAAGGAAATTAGAGACTCGGGTGCTCCAGCAGGCACAACACTGAAGCAGGGCAACTAAGCAGGGTTATAGCACCAGGTAGGACTAATGGTCAGTGCCACACACAGCTAACGCGGCTCCAAGCAAACTTGCTCCCCAGCCAGGCTCGGTTTGTCACAGGGCAGGTCTGGCCTGCCTGTTGCAAGGTCTTCTTCCACAGCCAAACACCAAGCCTGAAGGCATGGCAAGTCCCAAGAGGCTGTGGGTTGGGGAAAGACCAGCCTCCCCGGAGGTGGAGATGGCCAGGACAGCCCCACCACCTCCTGCAGCCAGAAAGGACTCGGAAAAAATTCACATCACACCTCCTTTGCCTTTAGCAAAGCCATCTGCTCAGGACTAATATGCTTGCTCTCTTTCCCCCGATCCCTTCAGTTTATCCCAACCGTTCTCAGCTTTTGCATGCTCCTGGCTGACTTAACCATCAGTATATATGCAGAGTAGAAGAAGGCACTAGGATGATGTTATTTATGGGACTGAAATACAGTGGGAAGTCACTGAAATTGGAGAAGTTTAGGCTTGCCAATGTGACGCCCATCTACAAGAAGGGCCGGAAGGAGGATCCGGGGAACTACAGGCCTGTCAGCCTGACCTCGGTGCCGGGGAAGATTATGGAGCGGTTCATCTTGAGGGCGCTCACAAGGCATGAGCGGGACAACCAGGGGATCCGGCCCAGCCAGCACGGGTTCATGAGAGGCAGGTCCTGCTTGACCAACCTGATCTCCTTCTATGACCAGGTGACCCGCCTAGTGGATGAGGGAAAGGCTGTGGATGTGGTCTACCTGG
>NW_008794408.1:2833755-2852646 GCF_000699145.1 Aptenodytes forsteri
TAGTAACGGAAAGCAGAGACCATGAGGACAGGTAGCTTTAGAAGAGCATAATTATAATAATTATAATGTGTTCATTCTGTAGTAAACAAACCAAGCTATTTAAAATTTGCAAGTTCATGTGAGAATTATTACATGCTGGATGTGTTTACATTAATGTTGGTAACGACCAGAGCAGTTGACGTGACCAATTGTTAGTACCTGGCATTTCAAAAATGTGCTTTAGCTCAGTTTTCTGAGGACAATTGGACTTTGGTTTAATCTTGCCCTGACCGCTCACTGACAGTGGCTGGTAAACTTAAGCTGTTTTGAGTGAAAGGAGCAAATTACTGAGCTGGAAGCCTTTTAAGAATTCTGTAAACATCCTCATCGCTCTCTACAACTACCTGACAGGAGGTTGTAGCGAGGTGGGTGTTGGTCTTTTCTCCGAAGTAACAAGCGATAGGACGAGAGGAAATGGCCTCAAGTTGCGCCAGGGGAGGTTTAGATTGGATGTAAGGAAAAATTTCTTTACTGAAAGAGTGGTGAAACATTGGAACAGGCTGCCCAGGGAAGTGGTGGAGTCCCCATCCCTGGAGGTATTTAAAAGACGTGTAGATGAGGCACTTAGGGACATGGTTTAGTGGGCATGGTGGTGTTGGGTTGACGGTTGGACTCGATGATCTTAGAGGTCTTTTCCAACCTCAATGATTCTATGATGATTCTATGATTCTAAGTGACCACCGTGGTAGTGGGAGACGCTCCAGAGGATGTGTTTGAGACATTCAGGTTTGCCAACACCTAGAAAGAGCTGCAGGTTTTCCCCCAGGTTATAGTGCCCCTTTGATGACAGGCCAACGCGGTTGGATGGAGCTGGTACGAAGCCTTCCGATGGTCACAGGCTCACGAGGAGATAAAGGTTAGCCACAGACCCAGGGTTGGGTGTAAAACACCTGAAACCATAAATGCAGCTTTGGAGAAAGTATCAGAAGAGGCCCCCCTCATGGCAAGTGTGGTTGCTGGATAAAGGGGAAAGATGGTCCTGAGCCAGTTTGCACTGGCATCATCTCCTGGATCAAGCCTTAGGCTGTCTGTTTGAAAGGGAAAAAAAGCAAGCTACTAAAGAGTTAATTCTAAACAAAAGGTTTCAAGTGCTAGGGAAAAGTGGCCACTGGTTACCCAAGTGATTTAAAGTACTTCAGGATATCTACGCCACATTAATCTTGCATGTATACGTGTCACCTGCTTCCAAAATAACTTCCTTACAAAAAGACGGTAGGCTTGTCTCAGTAAGACAAAAGGTTTTAAACTGTTCGAAACCTGGAGTTTTTCTGTGTAAGAAACAGAAGCACGGAAAAGGATTGCGCAGAGTTAAGTAGCATCCACCCACATAAACCAAACAGGTCTGCACTGAAGGAATCGTGCTATAAACCTTGGAATTTTACAAGCAAGTTTTATATTAATTCTTTAGAAACCCTTTGTGCTTACGGTTTCAGACAGAATATAAAAGTACCATATAAATATCAGCACAGTATAGCGGGCAGCTGTTGAGTACTTTAACCATTCCCAATCAATTATAATAAACAGAACAAGCACAGTGAATCGCATCAGAGTGCCATGCAGTAACCCTCCACCTCTGTCTTCGCCTTCCTGCCATCTAAAATGAAACTTGCAATAAATTACTTGTAAAATGACAGAACAGGGAATGTTCTGGAAGGTTTTTGGTAGGCTGGGATAGATAGAGAGACTCTTTTTGAATAACAAACAACATTAATGACAGGAAGAGTCTCTCTTTTTTTTAAACCAACTGCGAAAGAGCAGCGGAATAAACCCAGCTATTCCATTCAAAGCAGAAGGGAACCCAAAATCTTGACCCTACAGAAACGCTGGGAAGCAGTGCAATCATGCCTAGCAGATGAGATTTGCTTATTTGGCTTACGACAGCCAGAACAAAAAGAAATGCAGCACTCGGGAGACTTGGGAGATGTAACGGGGTGGCAGCAAAGCCTTCCCTTACGCCAGGGAAGGGGGCACAGCCGCCCGGAGCAGGGAGCACAGGCGCACAGAAGGAAGGAAAGGTGGGAGCCTCCTGGAAGACACGCACATGACTTGTCAAATGGAAAGTCGCCTCTGGAACTGATAAACAGGCAACCAGCTTCTGACATGCAGACGTCAACCGCCTGTCTCCTTTGCTTTCCGTTTACACACGTTTAACTCCATCCATTTGGATATGCTGGTTGCTTAGGATGGGCGTAAAGCTGAGCGTGTGGAAAACTCATGATCGGGATAAAGAAGCACACCCTCTTTTATGTGTTTGCTAAACTGCTTTTATCTAAATGTGCGGTGCTATTGCAGCACTCAGAAAATCGTCTAAATTATGTGAGGGCCGGGGGTAATTCTCACCACGACGGCTCTCACTCACACGCTGGATCTGGCTGTAGACGTGGACTCCCGTCGGTGGGGTCCGTATCCAGACCTCCTGGGTCAGGCACGTGGTGAATCCCACAGGCCTTGCTGAAGTTATACTTTTATTTACAGTATGCTGTGATGTGTGAGGTGGGGAGGACAAAATCTGCTGTGTTTATTTACTATTTCCCCCCCACACACACACTTACAGCTGGTACTTTTTTGCTACTTCAGCAGTCACATGTCTCCTAAACCTGTATTAATTTGAATTTAAATACTGCCAGCCAGAGCTATTCTTAACAACTTACATTATTTTCTACATAATCTCTAATAGTTTTAAAACTCTCCTAAAAATTGTGAAATACTTTCACGAACTTTGTTTGCATGCTTCAAAACTCTGAATTAAAAAAAAAATATCTGGCAGCTCAAACCGCTATCAGTCTGAGGAACAATTTATGGATGTAGTATAACAATGTCAGATTAACCTATAGCAAACTGACAACAAAGACTATTTTTTAATTACACTTCATATTAATACTACCGTTTAATATTATCTGTATCATCAAACAAGGTGTTACAAGCGTATTCAAAATCTTGGAAATATTTTTGCTTACTGCAGTAAGACTTCTAGACGTAGAAGTGATAACCCAATATAGGTATCATCCTATGCATTGGAGTACCTTACACTTGGAAGAAAGAAAATCAAAAGAAATTGTGGAAAAAATATTTTTTCCTGTAGCTTCCCACTCAGTAGGCTGGCTTTCCTTTAGCACTGGTTTTTGGTTCCTTGTAAGAAGAGGATGCTCCAGCAGAAGAGAAACCAGTAATGCACTGACATTTAAAGATCTAGAAGCTTGACCTTTTGATGATCCCAATTCAGCCAACAAGAAGCTGAGGAAAGGCATTTAGAAACAGAGGACAATACGTAACATAAGGTGGAGGTTAACATAGGTGATGATGATCAGGGCACTTTTGGGCCCCGGCAATACAGTGACTGCTGAGCCCTATATTTCCATTTCAACGTGACAGGGTCAGAACATGGTACCATTTCCTAAGGGACAGAATATGAGACAGAATTAAGTATTTTAAGGGACAAAATAATCTTCCTGGAGGACCTCCCCTACTTCGTCAGCAAGTCTGTCCTCTCCCACAGCAACAAAACACAGTCTGCACGATACGCCTCTGTTTTGGAGAATTATTTCTGACATGGTGAGTCAAACGTAAGCTTCAGGCAAGCAGGCCATCCCAACAGATTTTACTTTTAAATACTTGTCACAGGCTTGCATTTGACACTTGAATTCAAGTCAAGATTTCATGTTCAAAACATGAATACTTGATATGCATCTACCTGTGATATGTCTCTACCTGTATATCTATCTACCTGTTCTCTGAAATTACGGTATGTGCTTGAGTCACATCACTCTCAGGTACAGAGTTTACCGAATTTACAAAATTATTAGTAGTGGATTTACCAGTAAGTTTTCTCTTTTCCCCATAATATCCTCCCAGAAGCTGGCAATATGGATGTCCCTTCCCCACTGACATTTTTCTCACAACACAGCAAATACAACCAACATAAAACCTCGTTTCATAAGGCAGCTGTAAAAGGAGAGCTAGAATGGAAAGCCTTAAACGACCTGTGGTACTCTTTCATTAGCATCTGAGCTATAATATAAAGCAACACTATATTTCCAAATTGCAGTGTTTTAATAAAGTTCTAAAGTTAAATAGAGAAATAAAAGTCTGATCTTTATGAAGCCCCCAAAAGGCAATGAAACTCTCAAAACAGTGACAAATCTTTCTAGAAGCAAGCAAATCCTCATCCAGTAGAGTTTACAGTTGACTTCTGGTAATACATACGTTTTACAACATACCAGTATCTATATCTGGTGCTTCTCATTTTGTTGCCATTTTGCAGCGGAAGAATACCTACAACCCAAAATACTGCCACAACATACACAGTCAGCCTGTCACTCATATTTTGAAGACAACATGAGACGAAAGGGTTCCACAGAGAATTTAAAACAGGGAGAAGCAGAATCAGTGGTTTCTAGTTTCCAGTTGCAAATAAATTTTTCTGGGAAAATTTACTTTAAAGCAGCCTTAAATGAAAATCTATATAATTAAGGGAAAGACCATTGCTTCAAACAGATTGACTGTCTTCAACAAATTTCTCTCTTTCTAGCTACTCAGATATGCTATATTTCCTAATTATCACCTTTTAAGGGCCATCTGGGCCCCATTCCTCACCATCAGGGGGCAATTCCATTTGCATTGTTCATAGGCTTAGTCATGATCAAGTAGTCTGGTGGTAAAGTTCATTAGAAATTAGAAGAAAAGCATTAAACCTCACACAGTAAACCAAGTAGCTGATACCTACATACCCACAGGAGAGATAAGCATTTAATGCATATTCTCACACGACTTAACAAGTCTTCAATGAGCATTTTTTTTCCAAACTGCTTAAAGAATCATTTAGCCCGGTCCCTGACCAGGTACGTAATGAAAATTCGATTCAGTCTCTGCACACTTCCAAATATTTCTCAATTAAAGAGAAATAAATAATAAAATCATAATCTATTTACATCTTTAAATCTGAAAAGCCTAATAAAGCTAATGTAATGATACTATTATTTCTTCTATTATTCAGACATGTTTGCTACGTATCCCAAATCAAGGGCAAGAATTTTCTAGTAATTTAATTAAATATGCAAATACAGATGCACACGCATACACTGTGTTGTTAAAAATTACAGAAAAGTCGTTTTGGATTAACCGTATGAGAAAAGTTACCCTCTATTGTCATATAGCAATAAATATCACTATACATTTCCCAACAGGTCAGTATAAACATGCATGGGATAGCAGAGGAGGAAAACCGAGCAAGTCCTTGGCCTTGTGCCTGGATCCTATAGTACAGCTCAGTATTTCATAAATATGGCCTTCTCAAAAGGTTTGAAAATGGTACTTAAAAAAAAAAATCAAAGCAGCTCAGGAAATCTAATTCATATAAATTATGGACCCAAGGAAGTCAACGCTATGACTTCCAAATGCAGCGTACTGTTTCGAAACAGAAATGCAGCAAAATTCCTCTTTGATACGGATTTTTTATCTCCGCAGTCTGTGCTTTGGGTCATTTTATATGCTGAAGCCTGTTGCTTCTGGGAGCTATACGCCCATATTAAAGGTGAATTACCATTACTTTTCTCTGAAAACCCTGTGTAGCACTTGAGCTCCTGGCAACCTGCACCGAGACTCACACAATAAAAATTTGGGGATTAAGGATAGATTAGTCCATGGACACTATCTGCTCTCTTTCTATGTTACTTAATTCTGGAAATTTCTCAGTCAGCTTGAGAAAACTTGAAATGATCATGTTGATGACAAAACACTTGATGCTATAAAACATGATACGCTATAATTTGAACACTATAAATATACTTTCCTAGCTGCATAAAAGTTGCAGCATTATTGAGGTAATGTGATGCATTATGTGCGTTTCACAATTTTTGGGTGAAAATGTAAATGTCAGCATATCATTTGCCGTATCAAGAAGCTGTAGTCAGATATTAATGGCTAGATTTCTCTTTTGAGTATTGTAGGCTTCTTAGCACGTCATGTCAGCTAGAGATGAACTCGGGCCCCAAAATTCTGGAGTAATTGATTTTGATTTTTCAGTGCTGCCTGTGAAACAGATAGGCTAGCTATAAGTTTATTTCCTCAACAACCTTTTGTGACAGTACTCCTCATCAGGTATTCTACCCACCTCTTGGAACTTGGAGTACTCCTCTCAGAAGCTACATCTGTGAGCTAATACTGCACTGAGGAGCACGTCCCAGCCAACAGCACTGGTAGCTCTGGTCCTTGCTCGGGAGGGCATGGCGGGCCCAGGTAGGGATGCCATTAGAAGGCTGTCCAGATCATCAGGTGGCTACTGGATGTTGCCGTGAAATGCAAGATTTCGAAGCTTTAAACCCTCCTTTCTGATTTTAGGCAAGACGAATAGAACAGCTGACTTACTTCTTATCTTACATTGGTGTAAATTAAACTTCGTAGACACTTAACAACTTGATTGCGTTGTGACTTTTTTAGAGGATGTTTTGGTTTGGGGCAGAAGGATGCAGAGGAGACGTGCTGGTTCCAAAGGTACTTCAAACTGGACAAAGGCCAGCGTGGACAAAGCCCAAGTCTGAGGAGATGAATGGAGCTCTGATTGCCAGCTCCTCTCAACACTTGCTCTTCTTCTGAAGTAGTGGACAAAGAAAAGATCACCTTGGCAGGAAAACTCGGAATTGAGTTTTGCTTGAAGATTGTGATGGTCTCATTTCTCAAGCATCGTTAATACTCCGGTGCATTATCAATTACTTCTAACTGGTCCCTGGTGTGTGACAACCCTACGCATTTCTGCATGCAGCTCCAGAGCCAAAAGAAACACAAGCATGGGCTTTTCTTTTGGAAAAGGGCAACTGGGTTTTATAATTTAGGATCAAGCCTCTATGTAATTGTACCTTAGGACATGACTGAATGGAGGTACCATTGCATTTTCTCCTCCCTCAATATCGTAAATCAGACTTGCCACACTCTTTCAGAAAACCTGATGCAGAAACTTACCTGTCATTCAAAAAGGAATTAATTAGCTGTCTGCAGAAGACACTATTATCTTTTCACATTCCAGGCTACTTATCTGGTGTAAATTTGGCCAGACCAGAGTTTTTCTGTAAAAAACAGCTGCTCTCAGTCAGAGAGACACTATAGCTAGAAAGTATCAAGAGCAACAAATCCAGAAGAGCTGAAAGGTAGTTAATGAGGATGACCAACACCTCTGATTTTATGGGTTGCCTTTGCTAGAAAAGATATAGGACAGATTATCATGGTCAACACAAAAGAATATATATATATACGTTTTGTACAGGGTAAAACTTACTGCAGCAGGGTTTGGAGTATAATCAGAAGCTCGTATGAAATACAATATACGGAGATCTTTGACAGACAAAACTAAAAATCTTACTGCCATGAGCTGAAAGTAAAGGCACGCTACTGGAAGCTGGTGACAGATTAAGATGTGGTGACAGATTTCTTTGAGACCTGTCCAGCACAAATCCTCAGGGCAATCCCTAAATGCAAATGGCTGGAGTTCCCATTGAAAGTCTTGTCTTCCCAGTCCATAGGTGAAACAACATCAGATAAAGACATTTTGCCCTCTTAGAGGTCCCCACAACCCTGATATTAAAAAAAAAAAGCACCAAAACCCCCCAAAACCCCAATCCCTCTGCCTTTGCTGAGGTTCAAAGACTGAATGCCCATTCTGTAGATTCCTTTGCCAAATGTAGAGCTATTTCAGATTGAAAGAAACTGTATTAATTAGATCAGGCTTCTCTTCTGGATGGCTGCTTTGCCTGTCAGTACCTCTGGGAAGCACTGGCTCATCTTCCTCCTTGGACGGGAGCATGGCTGAGCTGAGAAATTCCCATTGCCTGCCAGCACCGTTGGTCACCGAGGGCTGATTTTGGCCCTGGGCTGACAGTATGCGAAGTATTTTCAGGCACCTCGAACAAATGCTTACAGTATAACCAGCATGCAGGTGATGAGCTCGGAGTTTGCAAAATGGATTTTGCCATTTTACATTAAAAATAGATGTAAGCCGCCAGCTTTTCCCAACAGCTGTGCCTTTTACTAGAATAGGCTACACCTGCTTTTGAAGATTCATTTATTATTTTCACTGAACAGTAAAACTCCAGTAAAAATACAAGCCTTGAGTGGATCTATAAAGCCAGCAAATGCAGTAAAATGTCACTGCCATGTCACAGAATTGCTTTACTACTTAACACTGCACCAGGAGTATGTTTTCATAGTTGTGTTGAGTTTTAGCTACCTGGCTCCTACTGACTTTAATGGGAATCACACAGCTAAAACTCCATGCACCACTTTGATACTTCAAAGTAATTTTTCAGTCCCCTGGAGAAGGTCATAGAAATATTAAAAACTAAAGCATTCTCCAAGGAGCTCAGATTAAAGACTTGCATCAGACTTTATAAAAGTGATTGGTCAAATATATAATGTACTTTTAATGTTCTAGCTCCTGGTTTGTTTTCTTTAGAAAGAACCTTTGTGATGCTTTTCACAAAAGGCAATACAAAGCGTAAAGAACAGCACAGCAAGGCATAACATGAACAAGAAGACATACAGAAGAGTTATTTGCCACATTTTTACAGTGGTGAAGAACTACTTAGGTTTTTGAATATTATGAGCAAATTCAGGGCAATTCTTAATTAAGACATTGTTACAACTCTATACCATTTGATTGCGAGCAGTACTGTAACACAAATATTTCTATTCCCTTTGGCACGTTCCCTGTCCTCTTTTGTCCCCATAATATACAACTTGGCCACAAAATTCCATTTCCGTATTACTTTCCTAAAGTGGGCTGACATAATCGCTCTTTCAGACCCAAGCGCGCACCTCCTTTCCTCTGTAATTGGTTACCAGAAATAGGCAACCTTCTTGCTGTTCAGAGCTCTGACATCTTCATAACCCCATTAGTCTTGCCACATTGAAGGCAAACCATATCTACACTATCAGCTGTACAGACAGACAGTGAGTAAAAGAGTTAAAAGAGATGATAAAGTAAACATGAATTCAGGAAATTCGTATTAAATTTATCTTCAGGTTATTGGAGGCACAAGCAGCGACCAACGTCATAAACTAACTGTTCATTTGGTGGTGTTACCAAAAAATGGTGTTTATATTTAAAATCATCTGGTAATATGATAACCTCAATAAAAATAAAGTGCTTAACAGAATGTAAACAGCATAGTCTTGCCTGTGTCCTTTCTTTATACTGAACTAGACATCTCATGTTTAAATTTTAAATCTGCAAAAGCCAAATTAGAGAAAAGCAAATGCACATTAAAAAAATAAAGAACATTTTAAACTCGCAGCAAGTGCCTACCATACAGCGACGAAATATCGTCAGCCTTCCACCTGGAAGCAAACTGAGAAGCTCACTAGCCACATCAGTTCTCCTGGAATATTACCTCCTGCATAAAAGCACAGTCAAGGCACGTGGAATAAAACTATATTTATTACCAGATAATCTCAGATATAATATCAAAAAAGACGTGAATCAAAATAAATATAAGCATGTGTAAATACACACACGCTTAAAAGTGGCCAGGCATACCCCTCTAGCACCTCCAAACTACTAGATTCATACGTTTAAGGAGATGAAGCATATATACACACGCAATAGGTTTCTGTAAAACCTGAATTTTTATCTGCATTTCCATCATCCCTACATACAGTTGTCAAGTTACAGACCAATTAAGCTGAAATAACCTTGCACTAAAATCTTGAGCACAAACCAAAGCACCGGGATGACGCGAAGTAAGTGTTACCATCTTAGCCGATTCGCATGAAAAATGACTGTGGCAGTATCATCACACCATAGGCATCCTAAAACAAAACGGGTCACGTTTTGCTTTTTTTGTCACAGGAAAGGCAAACTGATGCATAATTAACAATTGGCCGATGCAAATTCTTTTACATCTTTTAATTGGTGTTAATTAGATTAGAAGTAAATTTTCTTTTATCTCGCCATTCTAATGTGAACTAATCTTCTCAGCAGCACGTCAAAGTTTCCCTTTTAATTAAACTTTTCAGCTGGGAACTTTGGCAGCACTCAGGCAGCAAAAGATATAATTTAAGGCACATGAATTGTGCTGGGTTTTATGAATGGAACATCACAAATTTAAAGCAATTATTAAAAAGGCTCAGCAGAAGGTCAGAAATCTGAATTCTGCGGAGGTGATGGTGAGCTTTTAAAGCTGCTCCGAGAATGTGACTACGGCACTTTCCAGCCACCCCTTCCACATCCAAATCCATCCTCTTACAAAGGAAAACTACCCCAAATGTAAAACATCTTCTGTGAATTAACTTCCCCCTTTCATACTGCTTCCCCCAAAACATTGCAGCTCCTCTAAAATTGTTAACGTGCAGAGTAAACCACAAAATACATTTAATATCTTTTATGGGAAGTTGACCTGAAATAAAATTTTATGTAGTTAAGGACTTTTGATAGTTCTTCGTCCAACTTTTTTCTCTCTCTATGGGGCAACGGTGATTGAAACCTGATGTCTGCTGCACAAAAAGGCCATAAAATGTTTTTACGCAGAAGTAAAACAGTAGCCATTAAGTTTTGCTATGATGTTTGAGTAGATATGCAGCATGAAAACATGATAAAAGAGCCATAAACTGATTGTGATCAAATGCAATTACAATGACTTCTCTCCAATGAATGACATGTACTAAATGCAGTTACAGTTCCTTGCAAAATTACTTTGGGCAAAGGACCAAGAAAACACTATATCCTCTTTACGAACGGCAGCTTGCCAGGGAAATCGCAAACACACAAGCTTTAATATCTATGGCCAAAAAGCACTTGGGAACTCATTAGGAAAAGGTTAAAAAGACTCACTTGTGAAAGACAGCTTTTTTGCGATTAGAACAGCATCCCGAAGAGTCCAGCGTTTGGGGTGTTGGGAAGAAGTGCTCCTGAAGGAAGGTGAGAGGAACCCTAGTGAGGGTGGTTACCCTTTGCTCCTCATCACATTTTGACCGCACAACAAAGGTAAGCTGCAGAAAAATAGCAACTTGTTTCGCAGTGTTCTGTACTAAAGTTCTATATTCTGCCTGACAGAGGACCGGTGAAAATGGGAACCCTAGCCTAACAACACAGATTTTGCTAGGAAGAAAGTCCTTCAGCGCTGGAAACAACTAAGATAAAAGCCGATAGATTTGAAATCAGATGAAGTGGGCTCTTTTTTAAAGGTGGATAGGAACCGGGGTCTTGGGAGTTTCATCCTTTTGATTGTGTTTTGGGTTTTTGATTAGATAACCTGGTTTAACTTTTACTCATCAAAAGGATTTCTATATTCTGAGTAGTCAGACCAAACCCCCGGATTTCCCGAGGGGTAGACTCCAAGGAGAAGACACCCTCAGGCGTTTTAAGTGCCAAAAGGCCATGAGCAGTGCCAGGTCATTCTCTGGCTAACAAGATTTAAGGAAGATGGTGTAGAGATATTCCGAGCAATTTCTGTGCCAAAACCAAACATAAAAAAATAAAGTGTCAACAGCACTAATTTCCTCCTGGGTGAAACTGCCCTGAAGTATCGTGAAAAGTGCAAACCTGGCAGCATTATTTTCTATCTCTACCTGGAAATAAAGGGAATCGGAACCGGGACCTTCCCATTGAATATAAGGTATTTTGCTTTATATAGGAAGGACAAAGCAGAGTTGAAGCTACAGATGTAAATTTCCCTGTATATTTATTTACAAAAAGAGGAACGAAAAAACCCCACCAAACTTGCACTTTCATTGTCTAAGAAACTCTGATTATTACATTTTAGCAGGCACCTAGGAGTGCAGATGTAACTGCTGATTATACCCAGGAGCAAGCTGAGGAGAGACCCGAACCTCCTTAGTGAAGGGATCAACTCCCACCACACCACTGGGATTCACTTTAATGGAAACTTATGATGCTTGTTATTAACAGCTTATAGAGTTGCTACCAAGCTGAATTATTTATCAAAGAAAAAAAAAAAGGAAAAAAATACTAACCAGGATTATTCTAACCTGATACTAACAATGCACAGCAGTTATTTTTTATAGTGGGGCTCAGGTTAAGGGCTTATCAGTTCTTTTTATATAAACTTCAGGTTTATAACTTACATGAAAATTAACTGAACACTTCAGTACTATAGAAGGTGTCATTGTATGCACCCTTAGTGTATGGTAGAGTACAAATCAGAAAGGACAGGAAAAAATCCTTCCTAACTATAGCACTCACTCTGTCTGAAAAATGTCATGCTAGATAGCAGTATCACCAGTAAGAGTGAAGAAACACACAGTAACTCGAACTCCCTGCCCCAGAAAGCCAATAAATCTCTCCTCCTAAAAACCAGAGCCCGCTCCGCCTTCTCCTGCCTTATTAAATCATAAACCAAAAGCAAACGTCAAAGCACTGCCGCAACTTCATGTAATTACTGTAAGACCTCCTAGACTGTGTTGTAAGCAGGGAGGAAAATTTGGATGTGAAAGAGGTGATGTTCGCTGCTCCAGAAGCAGTGCGGGGATGCAGCACTGGGCTTTGGTGCTGTGGCACCTCCCTCCTCAAAAGAGCATTCCTTTTTTTTAATCCTGTACATTAGCTGTTTAATATTAATTATCAATTTTGCAGCAGTGGCCGCCAGTCAGTAATTACTAGCAGTAATTAAATTCAACTGAAATTTAACAAGGGAAATGTGTGTACCAAGATGTATAGTGCTCTCGGAATAAAAGCCTTCTACAGCAGTGTGTTCAATAATAGAAACTACTGTATATTTCAGAATGGGAACATTCAGGCTGATTATACACTCACACACACGTTTATCAATATGAATATAACACATGCACTTTATTATAGATGCAAATTTGCTTTATACATGTGTTTGTCTAAACTCAGTTTATAAATACCTATATATATATATACTCGAACTCCCTGCCCCAGAAAGCCAATAAATCTCTCCTCCTAAAAACCAGAGCCCGCTCCGCCTTCTCCTGCCTTATTAAATCATAAACCAAAAGCAAACGTCAAAGCACTGCCGCAACTTCATGTAATTACTGTAAGACCTCCTAGACTGTGTTGTAAGCAGGGAGGAAAATTTGGATGTGAAAGAGGTGATGTTCGCTGCTCCAGAAGCAGTGCGGGGATGCACCACTGGGCTTTGGTGCTGTGGCACCTCCCTCCTCAAAAGAGCATTCCTTTTTTTTAATCCTGTACATTAGCTGTTTAATATTAATTATCAATTTTGCAGCAGTGGCCGCCAGTCAGTAATTAACTAGCAGTATTAAATTCAACTGAAATTTAACAAGGGAAATGTGTGTACCAAGATGTATAGTGCTCTCGGAATAAAAGCCTTCTACAGCAGTGTGTTCAATAATAGAAACTACTGTATATTTCAGAATGGGAACATTCAGGCTGATTATACACTCACACACACGTTGATCAATATGAATATAACACATGCACTTTATTATAGATGCAAATTTGCTTTATACATGTGTTTGTCTAAACTCAGTTTATAAATACCTATATATATATATAAGCAAAATTTCCATGAATGTGCTGTGCTGCAGTTAGTAGGACACTTATTTTCAAGGAAACAATAAAATCTAGCTAAGTCTTACCACTGTGGAAGTCACTCCTTCGAACATTACACTTTGGCTATCCGAGTCTTTGAATACTGCCTGTGTTTCACAGTCAGCACATTTTCATTTTAGTAGAAGGTGTTCTTTAAAACCTCCTACCATACGTTTGGCCAGTGGTGTCCGATTATCTGATTACTTATACTTATCTGATTCCATGCAGCTTCCAGGAAAGTGGGAGGGGAAAAAAAAAGATCTCTTTCCCAGAAGCAAATTTTCCTTTTAAAGTGTGTTAATATGGTGAGGAATAGTTCTTTCTCTAGGTTTTTAAGAAGAACCAAAATTCATCACCGCTAAACTTCTACTCCTCAGATAAGTGCAAATTGGTCTTGAGCAACTTGGGTTTTTTCCTCTCCCATGAACTGGTCCTCAGCGGTGGTGTGCACGGTGGGTGAGACACGAAACAGTGGTGCTAACAATTAAGACTGTGCAAGGTATAAAGACTGTATGAAGAAGGAGTGACACAGCCTGATGCTACCCAGTGCCCCCCAGTAATGGAAAGAGTTAGACATTTGCTTTGCCGGTGTTTAACATAGCACGAGCACTACAATTCCTTCGCAAAGGGGAGGGAAGCTCTAGAAACCCTGGTTGACTCCAGGCACACCAGAGGAAGCTCCCACTTCTCCGGGTTTTTTGAAAGCCGCACTTCCACCTGCACGAAACCTACGTGACCCAACAAACAATATGCAGTAACATCCAAAAATAACCTTCAGGTGGTTGTCTAACAGGGCTCGGTCAAAGGGAACAGCAGCAGCAGTTCAAGGATTTTGGCGGGCTGTATTGATGTCTGCTGTAAAGCTAGAGCTATTGCTGCGCGGACCACACAGCATCACTTCTTCCCTCATTTCCAAAAATCAAGGCGTTGATAGCAGCTGGCTGCAAACATGCAAAGTGTTGGGCTTGCAAATAATACTTAAACTCTTCCAGAAGAATCACCACTTTAAAATAAAAATTGAGGAGCAGCCACCAGAGAAACATCTGATTCTGAGAAATTATGGTAATCAGATCATTTCATTCCTGAAACCTCTGGAACAAGCTTCGCTTCTTGAAGAAAATCCTTCAGCTTTCTCTTACCGAATACTTGGCCATTATAATCTTGGCCATGTCACTACTGTCTGGATGTAAAATCCTGAAAAGATAATGTTGGTATTTGTCAGGCACAAAAAAAACCCCTTTTGATGGGAAATGGAAGATTTGGTGAGACTGAAGCTTATATGGCAATAGTAAAAAATCCCACATGGAAGCTGTAAAATACTGATGTGCGCCAAAATTCTGTTTTACTTACGGAAACCTTTTGCTAAGCCACTGCTGTGGGAGCAGGACAATACAAGCAGCACCGCGCTGCTACCTCCAACATAAAGTATC
Source organism: Aptenodytes forsteri (assembly GCF_000699145.1). Classification (NCBI taxonomy): domain Eukaryota; kingdom Metazoa; phylum Chordata; class Aves; order Sphenisciformes; family Spheniscidae; genus Aptenodytes; species Aptenodytes forsteri. The sequence continues at coordinate 2,848,744 of NW_008794408.1, forward strand.
TGTTGGTGAGTCTCTTGCTACCCCCTCAGCCCTCACCAAACTACCTGCTCCAGAACGAAACGATCTTTGGCACACGCGAGTAAATTGCTGCAGCACAGGCATATCTGGACAGTAATTAATCACTTCGAATGCTCAATGTGTTTGGATATAAAATTAAGAAAGTCGGGTTGTTAAAAAATGACAGATTTAAGCACCATCTGGGCTCTGTGGCCACAGTGGCGCGAATTCCAAAGGAAGGCTTAACAGTGCATGATCCGAGAATCCCATCTGTCTCAGCTGAAACGAAACAAATAAATAAATAAACCGGCAGCCTCATTTACAAGGTTTTCCCAAGTTTCCCAATTTAAAAATCAGCTTGCAATAGGAAAGCATATAGAATGAAAGGCGCTACATCTTCAAAATGCTTCTTGCGTCTTTTACATAAATTATTACTGTATTACACCTCTATGGAAACATCTCTAGATAGGTATACCTATCTAGATCAAACACTTTGAGACGGCATTTCCTAGTGTGAGCATGTGTTCATAAAAACACAGTGCTAGTAAAGAATTGATGTGATATGACTCTTCAGTTGACTTGGGGAAGCCAAAGTCCCTTTCTGGCACCCACAGTCTCCCTTAGCTCCTTCCCCAAGCCACCGCTCACCTGCACCCGCCCCACGGCAGCTCTGCCTGGGGATGAAATGCAGCCTCCTTGGCTCCCAACAGACCTCCCTCCGGCCACCTCGCTGCACCTCCCTCCAAGGGCAGAAGCCACTCAAACTAGTCACCTGCAACTAGTTAACCTGCAGGATGTCTTCAATAAAACTTGCCCAGCATGGAAAAGGTAAATAAATAAATCATCCAAGACAGATGGACACAGAATATAAATACAACTATTTGCCTCGGAAAAGCTTAGCCAGGTGGGTTTTAAGTTTAGAGGTGAACCCCAGGAATCCTCTGGCGAAGTCCCCAGGAGTGTTAAAGTTTGGTCTGAGTGCCTTCAGTCCCTCCACCCGGTTGAGCACCAGGTGGGCGGACGCACGGACGACGTCGGGTTCTCAAACGTCTTTGTGCCCCACCGCTCAGGACGGTGCTTTCTGTGTCAAGGCGCCTCTTTTGCTCTGCAGGAAAGATGGGACTTTCCATCCTTGGCAACTTCTGTCCTTGGCACATACCACGACCCCCACCCTGCCCAGCCCGTATGCAGCTCACCCGAAGGAACAGTGAACCCCAAATCGGCACCCATCAAAGCCACACTCTCTCCTCCTGCCCCAAAGCCACATGCTCGCTTTTCCTGCAGGTGAGGGCAATGGAAAGAATGTCATGGGCATCCGCGGGCCTCTTCCGAGGTCTTGGGGAAGGGGCTTCTCCAAGGGGTCTGAATCTGCCCCTTCCTCTGCTCCAGCCAACGAGTGACCACCGCCTCTCTCGCACAGCCACTCTTCACTAAAACTGAGTCCTCCTTCCCATCCTACCTACCTCCAACAGCTGGAAGAGGCTCCTCAGACATATCAGCAGGAAATATGTCCAAAAAGTACAAGTTACTAGTGTCAGACTTAAATAAAAGACAGTATCATACTGCTTCTTTCAAACAGAGGCATTTGTATCAAGGCCTAATCCCAGAAAGATTTTTTGCAGTATCTTGATTTTACTTTCAACAGATCTCTTTGCATTTGTAATATGGAATATGTGGGTACATTTTTCTGGATTCATAATGTAATAACCCTTTGGTTCTGCTCTTATGCTTCAATTTCCGCTGATGGTCCAATGTACATTTTTGTAGGAGAATTATTTGGACCCAAATGGATGAGCAAATACGTAATATATTCTCTCACTTAAAACTGCTTTTAAATCAGTGGCACTAAGCTTGCTTATTCTTTCCCTTTTTTTAATTTGTTGTGTAGTTTGTGGGGCTCTCCTTTCGGAAAACTCATGCAACTCCTGTGGGCATTACCGAGAACTCACCAAGAAGACGATGCGTACAACGAACTTCCACATAGCTCCATATACAAAACTGCCAGACGTTAAAAGTAAACAGACTGCACTATTTTCCACGAAATATAGATCTTTTATAGGAATTTGCTACAAATTATAAAGAATAGAAATAAAAAGGGGAAAATGAGATTATTCTTAAATCTTTTCAGTAGATGTCTAGCATGAACATGAACTCTGCATAATCACAGAAATGAAAGCGTAGGTCAAGGAATCTGGAAAACAAGCATACGAGACCAAGCCTCTGTAAAACAAAACCACGTCAGGGCCTGAAGCTGGCAAGCGGCAGGCAGCCGCCACGCTGCCGCAGCCGCTCTGCTGGGAAGGTCTCAGCACCTCCGATGGTTGGGCTCTGGGGCCCCGTAAAGGTAAGCCGGCGAGGACTGCCCTGCTACTCCATGCTCCTCAGACACTGCGCACGGGCTCCTCCGTTGCCATCAGTCTGCTACTAAAATAAACGAGATTTACAGGAATAATAACAGAAGCACTGTATATGTAATTGACGGGCAGGCTACATCCCAGGTGATGGGGATTGCCGATGGTGAGCGCAGCACCGGGGTGCGGAGGGCGACTGGCAGAGCTCGCCTCGGCATCCCTACGCACCCTTCCTGGGAGGACTGCTTCTCTGAGGCGCTTTGAGACTCCCTATTTCTGGAAGATGACAACAAATGCAAAGTATTGACATGTGTTGTAATCCACGATTTCCATCAACAAAAAATATTTTCTCAACAAACACTACATCTATTTATGAATTTCCTAGTACTCAGACAAAAGATGTGTTCTCTCAGCAGATGTTGCATAAAAATGAATACACTCCCCAAAAATGGGCATTTATTTTTTTCTCTATAAATAAACCAGCACCTGGTTACAAATTTTTCTTTGTTCATCAGTTTCATAAGCTTTAAAATAAAATGAAAATATATCTTTTTATCTGTAGAATTTCGAAGTGATGTAAAACCTTTGTAGTGTAAAAATAGGCACAGAGCATTTAAAATAAGCTGAATTACTAGAATATTATTGGATGGCCTATTAAATATAGTATTTTCACAACACAGTAAAGTGAGCTATACTATAAATAACACACATTTCATCCCTCCATAATTTAGTCTTTATCACCCTGGTTCTTTCATTATTAAGACTAGATACTGGGTTTTGTATGTGCAAAACTGGTACAAGTTTCCCTGTGAGAGAGTTTTTGTACCAGTTAGGTAAGAAAATAATGAATTGAACTTAATCCTCATCACTGCACACCTTCTTGGGGACACGACCCTCAGAAAGGGTAAACATTTTCGTGTTGTGTCGTTGTGGCGAGGGCGAGCCATGCTCGGTGTGCACCGGAGCAGAGTCAAACGGCCTACGGGCTACTGACGAGTTTGCATTGCATTCGGTGTCATCTTCTCCGCTTACAGAACAGCTGTGTAAACCGAAGGGAAGGGAGAGCCGGCAGGGTTTTAGGCTGGGGTTTGAGAGATGTGCACACATCGGAGGGGACCGAGGGAAGCAGGGCCAGGCGGTCCGGCTGCGGCTCCGACGCTGGAAAGCAAATGTCCCTCTGCTACCCCCACGGAAAGCAAAAGCAAAACACCGTGGGCTGCGGGATGCACGTGGGGACACAGTGGGAGCCAACTCCGGGGAGCACGAGGAAAGCCGGGCAAGAGTGTAGCCCAGCTCAGATGAATTATTTCAGAGAGGGCGCAGCATGTGGGGCTGCCAGAGACAAAACAGATATTGCTCCGGATAGCAGCCTTCGGACACGGAGACTGCCCGTTTTGGAGCGCCATCTTGGGCAGGCGCATCTCCAGCAGGCACTCTCCGTGTCCGGCGGGCGGCTGCGGGGCCAGGGAGCCGGAGCGGGGTGGGACGGGGGGCGCTGGGGCAGCGTGCGGGGCCGGTCAGGAGCACGCGGGGCCTGTGCCCCCCTACAAAAGGG
>NW_008794408.1:2852675-2857905 GCF_000699145.1 Aptenodytes forsteri
GCCTGTGTGTTGCAGGTTTTGACCTATAAAAGGGCTTGAAATGCGTGTCTGCCTTGTACTGCTATGCACTTCTACAAGGAATTGTAAATACTTGGAGACTGTTAGATGAAAGGAGTAAAAATATAATAACCATAAAGCAAAACATATACGCGTTTTCCGTATGGGGAATGCCTCTCGTTTTACATAAATTTTCTACGCAAATTAACCCGGGGTGATTCTAGCCACATGAAAAAAATTAGTTCTCATTAAATGTTCATTAAATATTTAGCACTGAAATCGGCTGGGTGATGTTTCTAAAGAGATCGACGGCAAGAAGTAAACTTAAGAGAGTAAAAGGTAAAATAAAAGTCCTTCCTTAGTGCAGAACCCAAAGTATGGTGAAATTGTGTTAAACAACGGCATGTGTTGGTGCTAATTTCCACTCTCAGAGGCAAATAATTTCTGAAACACCCCAAACTCGCGGTAGTTACCCAGCTGATGTTGGCTGCCTAAGACCAGGCGCAGCACCGTTTCGGCGACGAACCTTTACGGAAGCGGCGAAGCCACCGAAGTTATATGAAGATTAATAGAAATCTGAACCGCGCTACATCTTAAATAAACAAAAGCTTTTGTAGCCGCGCTGAAAGGCCCATAAAAGTAAACTACAACCTCGGCAAAGCCTTTTAAACTGACAAAACAGCACGGCAGAGGTCAGGGAGGCAGGCGGGTCAGCAAAGCCCTGCCTGCAGGTTTGGGGGTCGGTCCCTCTCCCCGCTCGCGCAGGGGCCTCGCCGGGGCCGAAGAGAAACCCCGCCGCCGCTCCTCCTTCCGCCGGAGCAGGAACACTTGAACTGCCCTTCTGCCTCAACAAAACTTTAGTTTGCTGATTGGGCACGAAACAAAAGAAAGACAGCGGGACGCGATTTATAAGGGGGCAGGGTAGGCTGACATGCTATTGTACTCCAGAGGTATCCACAAGCTGTTAATTCCATTTTAACATTGTTAATAAGACTGTTAACACATCTGACTTTGTTTAGAGACTTTGAAAACATCAACAAACTAAAGAAAAAACAAAAAAAAACCCTCACCAAAAAAACCCTCGCCAGAAGTAAAATATGATCTTTTCAAATAGCACCAAACGTCCAAACGTGACGCTTCTGCCTGTCCGGACCTGGCAGCGAGGAGGAGGGACGGCAGGGAGGCTCAGGGACGTGCGTCCACTTATGCTTCATCCTCTCGTTAGACCATTCAGCTAATCACATTTTCCAGGTTAAATTTAAAGGACTCGTTTCTAACACCGTCGCCGTTTTGAGGAGGAGAGGGAGTAAACCTGGACTCCCCCCTCCGCGCACACCTCCTCTCCCTCGCTCGCTCGCACTCGCATGCAGGCAAATGTGCAGATTTAATCAGTGTGGAATGTTTTAAATGAATAATTGGGTCTGACAGATTTATTGCAGTTAATTTTGCAATAGAATGGAAAAATGTTTGGATCTCAGCCTTTAAAGTATTAGGAAAACAATTAATCCATCACATAACGGAAATTCCTGTATTACACCCTCATGTCCAATTAAATAATGTCAAGTAATCTTACATTGTAAAATGCTGAAAATTGAAGCTCGAAACGTTGGGGGAATATGTTTTAATTTTTTCAGGAACCTCGAAACAAAAATCACATCAAATTAAAATCAGATGCTTCGATAGAAGGTTTTTTGGTTTGTTTTATTTGGAGGAGGACCCTTTTTTTTAGTAAAAAAAAAATCTAACAAAGAAAAAAAGCAGCCTTACTCAAAAAACATTGACTTCCCTTATTCTCTCCAGCTTTTGCATCAAGAACGCAAGGCAATCTCAAAGCAAATCAAAAGCGTTACGATGAAGTGTGTGACTGCAGAAAAGATCTTTAAAAGGAGATAACCAGCACTTCTCTTTTTCGGCAGGCAGAGGGGCTGATTCCAGGGTACTTACTCAGGCACAACTCTCCGAGACTTCAAGCCGTGTTTTGCTTGAATAACGTCCCGTAGGATCGAGTCCCCAGTTTAGGACCAACTGACAGCAAACTTCTGAGACTGAAAGTAAGCGGGATTCGTTTGTCTTTGTTTACAGCCCAAAGCTGCTAATGCTGTAAAATTGCTTAATGTCACACTCCATCTCCTTTTTATTAAAGGTTAAAAAAAAAAAAAAAAAAGCCTGCAAATCAAAGAACTTTTCCAGAATAACAAAAACACCGACTTACAAATGTCTTGCCTGCCCCTGAAATTTGAAACTTGGCAAATTCATCCCACTCAGCTGCTGTACAAAAGGTCCCTGAAGCGTGTTACAGTAGGGACCCGCGAGCTTCCCAAATACTTTGGCTCTTTCTAAACTAGGGGAGATGGGGCTGCGGTTTCAGGGCTCCCTCAACTAGAGCGAAATGAAAGCGGCGGTGAAATTTTAATATCGCAGAGGTTTAAGAGGAGCGCATTCGGCTGTTTTTACAGGGGGATTGCCGACGGTCCTGCGGCGGGCGAGGTAGGGAGTGCAGGGACAAAAAGGGACTGGAGCACGTGTCGCTAAAGAAAGGCAGCAAAAAAAAAAAAAGTTGGAGGCACTGAAAAGGGAGTAAATAAAACATAAGGAAACATCCTTCTTCCAGTATGTCAACGGCAAAAATAACAAACTGAAATCTCAGGTCGCATTTAAGGGCAATAAATATTGCAATGCCTTGCTGGCACCTTCGTTAAGGCACCGTCAGCATGGCTGGACAGATGAAAACGGGGACTGAGCTGAATGAAACAAGACTTGGCCACCACCGTTCAATTTGTTTTTCCAAATACAACACGGTGCTTATTTTGCTGGTTTCTTACAAGCTTGACGTTCTGGATACCCACGTTGCCACCCAACTATTTCTGTTGCCATAACAACGTCAGAAATTTGGTCCTCGATGTCCTTTTTAATAAAATCATTTTGGGACTTGGGAGCTTTCAACGGCGGGACGGTTTCTCAATTTAGGCAGCTCACACCTTTCTCACAAGGAGCCTATTTGTTTCTGTTTCCCTAAAAAAAAATAAATCTTCTAATTTGAAAACGATCCCCCCCCCCTTGACATTGGAAATAGGCCTGTTGCTATAAACAGCTTTTCTGGGGGACTTGGGATAGGATTTTCAAGAAATAGGCAACGTACAGCAGCCGGGGGACTACCTCCTAAGGCTTACAAAAAGGAGTGAAGTACTGTACGTGCAGCCCAGTGTCTGAAATAATGGGCAAGTTTTCTCCATCTATCCACCGGATGGGTTTTAAGATCTTCAAAAATTAAATGTACAACCAAAAATTACTTAGAAAGTGTAATAGCGCTGTATATTTTGTATCTGGTCACTTGGGAGATCCTCATCCCTCCCGCAAGGCGACTGGAGCTCTTTTTAGGAGCTGCCCCTTGGCATGGGTAATATTTTTTCTGCTCTCTCAGATCAGCTCAGAATGAGCGGAATGAAAAAACCCAAACCGACCCCTGGCTCTTTACCATTAAATAAATTGGATTCCCAGCACAAATAGCAAAACAATGGCCAAGAGGATGTGACTAACAAACGCCGAGGGAAGAGTCAAGCTGCCCTCTCTTTGCATATGCAGCGAAACAGAAGTCATTGGGGTTGGGTTCCCCCCCCCCCCATTTAACATATCTGTGCATTTCAATAAGTCGAGAGAAACAATGCCCGGCTTTCAAAAGTTGCAAATTACTGGGACTACATTGCAAAATGTGGATAGCCCATAACATTGGGAGATGTTTAAAAGTATTTATCTTTGGTTGGTATTTTTTTTTTTTCTTAAGGAAAAGGAGAGGGAGAAATCATAATCCTCCAGGAAAATAATCATGGAAGGGGAAGAAACTACCCGTGAGATATGCAAGAAACTTCCCGGGGAAAAAAAGGTTCAAATGTGTATTTTTTAAAAGAACAAATACCCATTTATAGCCTTCTCACTCGCCGGTCAAAGCCAGGCAAGGAGTTCTCTCGCTCATGTTCATTGATGATCCGCAGCCAAATATAAATATTTCTTGCCCTCGCTGCCGATGGTAGGCAGACACCTACACACCTGCACACCTGCACACCTGCACACCTGCACACCCGCACTTTCCAGGGGGAAAAAAAATCCCTTTTTCACTGTTACCGGTGGCATTTCTATAGTTGCTAAAGGAGCGTGACGGGAATCGCGCCCTTTCCAAGCAGCCGGTTTTGCAGCCCAAGTCGGAGGGCGCCCGCCACGCTCAGGAAAAGGGGGGGTATCCTCCCCACGCGGGGAAAAAACTCGACAACCCCCTCGGTAAAAAAAAACCCGAACCACCCAACCCTCTAAAACCCTCTCCCGGGCTCCATGCGTCTGTATCCAAACGTCTCTTTTTTGGACACTACGTGGGAATGAAGCTGTTGTTATTCCTGGGAAAAGGAGGAGGTAACGCGCGGCGAGGGGAGGCGTGCGCACCGATAACTCCCTTTCCAATTTGTTTTGCCCTGAAGAAAATGGAAAATATCTCTGGCAAAGGAATTGGCCAGCAGCTCTCTGTGTCCGCAGCTCGCGTCCTCGCCCCGTGGGGCTCCGAGGGCGGCCGGGCTCCCGGGTGAGCCTCTTCAGCCCCAGGCCAACCTGCAGCACCTTCTAGCACCTTCTGTCTAAGGATTTTCAAAGGGCTGCACAAACACTAATTAATTACCCGTGCTCTGAACCCATGCAAACGGAGACCCGGGGATCCATTTTACAGATGGGGAACTGCTTGCACGGGGAGGCCCAGCGAGTCACCTCTATCCCCGGTCGAGCCAGAAATTAAAATATTAATTTTCTCGACTTTAAATATAAACCCCATTGATCACTTTGCCGTTCCAGGAGACGGGGAGAGACAGGCTGATCGGGAAATTAATTCCCCATCTCCTTGCGTTCAGCCTGGAGACACATAAAACCTAACAGAGAGACATAACACGGCGCTCCCCTCGCGTTCACACCCGTTTGCACAGAGTCTTTTATCCCCAAATGCTTTACACAGTCAAAACAACACCAAGAAAGAATTAAAAATCATTAGGAGGAGAGAGAAACTAATTTGAAAAATATGGGCACGCTCATAGCTGCTCAACTGAGCCTTTAACCAGCTGAAGAGCCAGCTTGGTGGAGAGAAAGGAGAGGGATGTCCCTGGTGTTAGGAACTACAAAGGAGGAGGCTCCGGCATCAATACAGGCCAGAGTGCGGGAGACAGAGACGGGAGACAGAGACGGGAGACAAATACTGATGGGA
>NW_008794408.1:2858875-2860939 GCF_000699145.1 Aptenodytes forsteri
GTCACGGGGATAGAGGGGACCAGATTTTCCAGGGCAACTGAAGATGCAGACAGGCACCTGGCAGGATTTTCAAAAGCAACTGAGCAAGATAGGTACCTAAATCCCACCGATTTCAATGGATGGCAGGATGTCTAACCTTCTTACGCTCTTTTGAAAATCCCATTAAGTGCCAGCTGCATGCTTGGGGACCCAAACACATTTGAAAATTTATTGTAAGGCTCCAGGACGGACAAATTTTAAGAGCGAAGCACTGTTGTGCCGATGTCAGGAATTAAAAAACAGAGCCAGATGCCCTCCCTGCCCCAAAAGGAATCAGGTGGTTAAGAAATAAGAGAGTATTTCTTTCCATTTAAAGAAATAATTTTGCATTTGCACATGTAGCCTTCCTCATTTCTAGCACCTCTCTTTGTCTTTCGTAATAAACCAACTGGAGCGAGTAGGGATTTACGGCGGAAAACGAATACCACTGCCAGGCTCCTGACACAAGTGCGCGAGTGGCAGTGCTGGGGGGGACACGACAGGTAGGCGCTGGGCTACCCAGCGAGGCAGCGGGGCTGCTGGGGACGCTGCTGGGACAGCGATGTGTCGCTGCAAATGCGGGGAGGCAGGAGACAACAGGCAGGCATCGGAGGGCAGCTTTGCCATCACGCTCAGATGTGACCGGGACGCCGGGCGACATCCCTTTATTTTCGGGGAATGCGTTGGGGCAACTCCGGAAAGGCTGTATTTTGCTATGAAATAGCTGTATATTGCACGTACGCCATTAAGAATTACAGCATTAATGATACATGGATTATTTTTTCTCTGAATCAAGGTTATTTTGCCAGCGTGGATTTTCCTGTAAATTTCGATGCTTTCATTTATATTTTTTTAGAAAACTGTTAAAATAGGATTGTCGAGGGAATGCCAGACTTTCCCACGAGTTCGCTTTAAATATTTAGGTAGCAGCTGTCTCTTGGTCACCACGAACTTTGAAATCCACAGAGTAAAACCTCAACAAACAATAGTGTAAAGACAGAGACTTTCTGAAAGGTTCTTCAAGAAAACCTCTATTTCTAAAGCATTTTAACGCCAACAGCTAAACTGACACAGCAGAACCATTGTGTTTTGCACCAGTTTTGTTTTGCTCTATACAGCTGTGTTTTCACAGATGCAAAACCATGTGTCTTCAGCAAAAGGTCTACTCTTCCCTTCAGATGTGAACGAAGATCAAAGGTTCAAACACAGAAATACAAGCTCCTTTTCCCTTTGGAACATGTTTTTATTTTTTTGCAGTGGCTCTAAACCAGAATTCCCATCTGTTGTCCTTATGCAGTGCACAGGTTAACCTTAACAGCCGGGTTTGCGATGCTGTTATCTCAACTAAGAAGCGCGGGGATGAATCACTCTTGCACGTAGGCTCTGAACATCTCACCAAGCAGCAGGAGCAGGGCTGCCTCAGACAACCAGCCGTCACCGCACCGAGATGAGGGGTGAGGCGGGCTCGTTCCTTCTTTCCTCTCCAACAGAAAATTAGGAACTTCCTGAATATTATGTGACTACGGTCACATTTAAAGCCCTCCAGCCTAGTTCTACGCTGTAATAAACTGGTGTAACTCCTTTGGGTCGAATGGCAGTGTTTCAGTTTACAGCACGAGAGATTTAGGCCTGCGGCTTTTAGATGGCATCACTGGGCGTTTTGCCTCTGCTTCTCCATCAAGCAGGCCGGGAGCAGCCTCGGTGTTAGCGTTTGCCTCGCTGGCCGTGGAAGCGCGGCTGTCTCGATGGAGGTGCTGGGCTGCTGCCGTTTATGTGCCTAGCTGGCAACGCTTCATCAATAAAGGCTCTATGAGAAGTGAAGTTATTTGTGGCAGTTATGCCCCGGAAAATAGCATTAAAGCGATGGAAGAAGCTTCCGGGATCGAAGACGAAATTAACCGTGCACTCGTATATTCCGGAGGATAATACAACGTGTACACACACGCGCGCGCCACGGTACGTCAGTATGTATTTGCCTGCCCTGGGTGGTATAACGGCAACGGGACGCGCCGCGCAGGGCCGCGCCCGGGGACGGGGGCGGCTCCC
>NW_008794408.1:2864193-2866362 GCF_000699145.1 Aptenodytes forsteri
ACCCCCCGCCCCCTCCCTGCCCAGCCCAACTGGCTCCACGCCGGCAGGAGAAGCCACAGCTGGCATTGCCCAGGCGTGTGGCTTTGCCCACACGACGCACGTGCCACCTCCTGACTTGTGCTGGCGGAGGGTCGCCTGAGCCCCGGTGTCGGTGCGGGCAGCTGGGCTGCTTGGTGCCTACAACAGGCTGGGTAAAACCTCTGCCCTGTGGAAAGTGGTGGCAGCGCCATGATTTCACCTGTTGCAGAGAGATTCCATTCGGTGCAGGCAGCTGGGCTGCTTGGTGCCTACAACAGGCTGGGTAAAACCTCTGCCCTGTGGAAAGTGGTGGCAGCGCCATGATTTCACCTGTTGCAGAGAGATTCCATGCGAGATGGAAATGTCGAGGGGTGAGCAAGCGTTGGGCCCCCCTCCTGAGAAGCAGGGCTGGTGGGCAGCGCAGCTCAGCAGCCTCTGTGGGCACGGGGCATAGGGCAGCCGAGGTGCCACACCAGCTGTCCCTTACAGGACACCAGGACCAGTCGCGTGGCTCGGGCAGCCCCCTGGGATGGGATGATGATCATCAGAGCTGCCCCCGGCTTCGTTTGCTGCTCCGCCAGGTAGGATTGCTACCAGAGGATGTATGCCTCTGCCCACGGCGACGGGAATCTTCTCCGAACTTCCCCCAATCCGGTTGCAGCTCTGTGATAGCAGGAGGCACACCAACCCCCTCTTCCCACAGCACGCTTCCCCTGGAGCTGCCCAGCAAGTGCAATTCTGCACATTTTATGGCCCTGCATTGAAGGCCCATAAGGCTTTGGATTAGACTTTCTCAGTACTTTAACGAGTATTAAATCAGCTTCGGTGGCAGCAGAAACCCCCAAAAGCATCCTATGCAAACTGCACGCACTTTGAGAAAGACACACGGCGATGTTGTTATTTGTAGAAGCCAACACAATCATGGAAGAATAGCTCATCAGTAACTCTTCCTTTGGAGGAAGTCTCCAATGGGCACAGTAGGATTTAATTTCTACTTTTTATTGAAAAAAAAAAAAAGAAAAATCAATGGTTAATAGACTTTAGCTTTGCCAAAGATAATGACCAAGTATAGCTTTTGTCAAGTTCAGCCTTTCTTGTTTTATCCTGCCGAAGTCCCTCTAAATACGCAGGGCAAAGCCAGGGCCATGGCGCCAGAGCAGAATGAGAGAGGAAACGAGTGTATGCCGAAGAATCAGATGGACACCTGTATTTTTGCCATCAGATTTTCAAGTTTTATAAGTACTCTAAACTTTTTTTGGTAAAAATCAGCATTTATCACCATTTGCCAATTCACATCAAATCGTTACAAGTCTATCAGAATAGAGGTTGCAAAAGGCATGATCTTTTCTTGCTCCGTACTGCTTCAGTTGCGGTCGCTTTTGCTCCTTACAGAAACAGCCGAAGTTGGCGATAACAGTAATTCCACATTGCGCAGGGGGTACGAGTTCAGCACCATGTTTCCCCATGACCTCTATGCAAACCAGAAGGACACAAGCCTATGTACTGCGGCTACAACTGGCTACAACTACTGTACTGGCAGCTGGAAGCCATTGTGCAGCGGGAGAGATATGACTTAGTCGCCATCACAGAAACATGGTGTATTAAGAAAGACTTAATAAAAACCCCACTGTCAACGCTTTGACATTTTGCTATTTCAGTCAAAATTGGAAGGCAAAGAATATGGGCACAGCCTGGTCTACGGTTTTCATTTTACTGGCCCTCTTATTTTCACAAAAGCAAACTAGAAAAAGGAAAAGAAGGGTAAGAGGAAGAGAAAGCGGGGAAAGAAAGAAAGCAAAACAAAAGAAAACAAAACGTTGTTAATTTTTCTTTAAACAACAGAAATATCAAGAGTAAAAAAGTGTCTTTTTTCCAAAACTCTGGATATTTTGCTTTACATTTTTCAACCAGCTCTAATGTTACCTGAACAGGAGCTTAGTAGAGACGTAGCACATCAGCTAGTGGATGAATTTACTCTTCACTGAGAATATGGAAAAACCCCACTTTGATTAAATTGATGAGGTATCTGTTGCCATTGAGCGAGTACCCATGTGGGAAGAAAGCCTATGCAGTTCAGCTAGGGAGAGGGAAAAGAGGAACATGAAATGCTTTCTAGGGAGCACTGTGCTAAGCAGCAGCCATAAAACATCC
>NW_008794408.1:2867052-2877283 GCF_000699145.1 Aptenodytes forsteri
TGCTGCTTTATGTACTGATACTAGCACACCCCCGCCAAGAGTACTGTGAAGATGGTACTCGCTAGAGCTGGTTGAATTTTTTTTTGTATTAAGAAAGACTTAATAAAAACCCCACTGTCAACGCTTTGACATTTTGCTATTTCAGTCAAAATTGGAAGGCAAAGAATATGGGCACAGCCTGGTCTACGGTTTTCATTTTACTGGCCCTCTTATTTTCACAAAAGCAAACTAGAAAAAGGAAAAGAAGGGTAAGAGGAAGAGAAAGCGGGGAAAGAAAGAAAGCAAAACAAAAGAAAACAAAACGTTGTTAATTTTTCTTTAAACAACAGAAATATCAAGAGTAAAAAAGTGTCTTTTTTCCAAAACTCTGGATATTTTGCTTTACATTTTTCAACCAGCTCTAATGTTACCTGAACAGGAGCTTAGTAGAGACGTAGCACATCAGCTAGTGGATGAATTTACTCTTCACTGAGAATATGGAAAAACCCCACTTTGATTACAAGAGTAAAAAAGTGTCTTTTTTCCAAAACTCTGGATATTTTGCTTTACATTTTTCAACCAGCTCTAATGTTACCTGAACAGGAGCTTAGTAGAGACGTAGCACATCAGCTAGTGGATGAATTTACTCTTCACTGAGAATATGGAAAAACCCCACTTTGATTAAATTGATGAGGTATCTGTTGCCATTGAGCGAGTACCCATGTGGGAAGAAAGCCTATGCAGTTCAGCTAGGGAGAGGGAAAAGAGGAACATGAAATGCTTTCTAGGGAGCACTGTGCTAAGCAGCAGCCATAAAACCTCTGCCAGCAGGACACCTACTGCTTTCGGTGATTGAAGGCTGCAGGCAGATGTCCTCTTCTGAACCTAACCTGAGATGGTATCAGCCTGGGGTGCTTGGAATCCCCCACCGGCCGGATGCGATTGCCTCCGCAACCATGCTGATGGGAAGGGGTTGCACGAGTGCCCCCGACCCCGCTCCAGGCACAGTGAGCCCCATTAGTGCGTATCGAACTTCTCTGAGGCAGACCTACGGGAGCAATCGCCTCTCCCGCAGCAGCAGTGAGATGGGGAGCAGTGCCATTCTCAACCAGCATAGCTGGCTCCAAAATGCAGAGCCACGACCTTCCTCTAGCTACCAGCTGCTGGTATGAGCAAACACACAGAGCTGTTTGAGGACATCAGTCCCAGTTAATGAGCTTGAGCTGAGCATTTCACTCCTATGCCACGCTTTCACACAGCCCAAGCACAGTTTTGCTTACTTTCTCTGCAATAATTAGAATTCAGCTGTGAATTCCCTTCCCTCGCACTGATTAATTTTCATTTCAGTACCAATTAGTAAAGGCTAAACTTTAGGGCTTATACAAGGGAAACTGTTGCACGGCTTAGCACCAAAAGAAATGCTTCAATTTCTTCTATTTCAAACAGAAAGCTTTACGGGCCTCTTTGTTGTGAGAGCAACCTAGATCAGAGAAGTGACAACTCATCTTCACAAAGACAATAATGCGAGCGCCCACTATCTGAACACAAGGTTGTAACGTAACGCGATTAAACAGCCTTTTTGCTGTAGAAAGATGTAAACAATTGCTACAATCGCGAGACCCGAGTTTTTCTGCAATTGCAGATTTCCTGTGTGCTAATTTGTTAGTCCAACACTTCTGGTGTTCCAATAGCAGGGGGTCTGCATTAGCAATGCTGGTCTTTTTGTTAAGAAAAAACCTCAAACCTCCACATTTACTTAGATCTGCACCTGAGCACTTGGAGAGGGATGTCTGCTTGCCTACAGCTCGGATTCCTTCTTTTCTTCTAAATTTCTGGAATTTGCAGCCTAAGCAGACTGGAAAAGTACACATTTTTCCCCATTAATCCTGCAGAAAGTTTTGTCTCTCCATTAACACACCACCACCAGCCACCACATTCTGCTTCCCTCACGGAAGTAGAGTATCTACAGTAGGATCATGTTGTGGCTTATTACTAAGTTGCCAGACACTCAATTTTCAGTCGCACATAATTTTGCCGACAGCAGGGACAGGAATTGCTTGTGCTACGTGTCCGCTTTGGGCTGAAGTTCTGGGAACTTTACAGTAGTAACAGGTGATTTCAAAGAGTGAGGTTATTCTGCATATTAAAATTACCAAGACCTTTAAAAATGTTCCTTTTCAAATTACTTCCAACTTAGCAAGGAGGACTGAGAGTCTTTTGTATTTTATGTATGTCTTTGTCATGCTCATTAGAAATCACCCAAATTTAGACAAGTTAAAAACCTCTGAAAAACTGCAGTTCAACGTAGCCAGGGAAGATTTGTTTCATTTAAGATGGTAATAATCTAAATGTTTTGCTGCGCTCCTTCCACTTGGAGCCCTTGGTCAGACCAGGCTGTGCAGTACCCCATTCCCTTGAGGGAGTTCCACGGCACGGCTCGGGTACAGACCCCAAACTTTTTGCCCCGTGACGGTGGCTATCAGCAGTTCTGGGAAGACGTGCGAAGAAGGTGTTTTTCTTATGCATTCCCCAAAACCTTCCCCCAAATACTGAGCCCTAAGAGGAAAGCTAGTCCTGGCCAGGCAAGAGGGCTGAAGTAAATGAGAAGCCTCAGACAGGGAATGGGACTGAAACAATGCACTGAGGAAAAGAGAGGACAAGACAGAGCCGCAGCAGAAAGCATCACGTAACTTGCAATGGCCCCCTGTGCACCTGAGCATCTTTAGTTTCAAACATTCCTCCAAGAACCAGAAAAAGTATCGTAGTACCACCAACTATAATTCAATCGTTAGACAGTAAGTCAGTGGGACTGTGGCAGGCTGCGGCTCCTGCGATCTGCTTGTGCTGGGTGCTCGTACTTGCTCATTTTGTGACGAAAGGCTGTGGCAGAAAGTGGCCCTAAGGCCACTAGAATCCCAGTTTTCCTTCCACCCCCTGCAGTCCTGTTTTCTGACCCACTCTTACGAGGACAAGGCTCCTGTCTGCCTGCCCCGGCTCTGTGCCGAGGAAGCAGCGTGGCCCCCTCCCTCTCCATGGATGGCACCAGGTACCGACTGTGCTCCGGGGACAGAGGTGGCAAGGGCAGCGGCTCAGTGACACCAGGCCACACTGAGCAGGCGTAATGCCTGCGCAGAGGACACCGACACCGTACCAGCGCCTAATATCTTGGTGCCATATGCACAGATGAGTGCAATATTGCAGTACTACCTGCACGTTGCCCACCGCGGCTCGGTGCTCTCCAGCTCACGAGCCATGCTGACAAACCACGTGGGGTCCAGTATCATTTCAGGCTAAAACACCCTCTTGTCAACCTGCAAAAACCACATTAAAATACTACTGCTAAGACTGGAAGGCAAACTAACAGAGAGTTAGGAAATAGCCAAATTCACGTTTCTGTGTAATCCAAATTCAGCCCTCGGGGCATACAGCTTATGAAACTGTCTGCAATAATACATTCCTGCAGAGATGTTTTATGGGACAGACCTGAATCATGACTGGATAAGGAAGATTATTGTCTGTAGGAACCTGGGAGGGTTTTTGTTTGTTTGTTTGTGTGTTCATTTTAAGGTTTTTACCTGGGGACACACTGCAGAAGCGGTGCTTATTGGCATACACTTACATATTTACTGGATCTGAGGGAGATGGTACAAACAAGCTCAAGCATAAGCCTTGAGGCCGGTCTATGAAGACTCATCTAAAAACTACTTTCTTACTTTAACCAGTAACTTGATTAATACCAATTACTTGGATAACTAACTGGAGCAAGGACAGGAACTGGGTCTGCCCTCTACCAAGTGAATGCCTCCACCTATTCATCTAAAAAGTCATAGTTTAACCCATTACTAGTTAAAGCAGTGTTTTGGAAATATAGGCTTGAATCATCTCAAAAATAAGGAAGAACTGATGCCATTGCTTCTTATCGGAGAGCAATTTCTAAAGTAAGAGGACACTCCTGTCAAGGTTTTTGTTTCTGTACTCTTCAGGAAGGGTCCTACCTAATTAAATCAAATTCCAAAATGCTTTTGGAAGCAAGAGCTTAGATAAGTGACTCTAATAAAGGGCTAAAAGCTCTGAATCTTGAGTGGAAGAAAGCACTTCCCTGAAACCCACAGTAAGGATACTAAATCTATGAAAAGGCTGTGATTTAAGGAATGATATTTCTGCAATATTTCCCCTTGTCTAGGTTTAGGTGATTCCCTGCTCACTGTGTCTTCTAAGTAATTCCACCTCTTCTCAAGTGTAGTGAAGTCGCAGCCGTGACGCTCTGCGGGTCTCTTTAGAAGCTTCTACTTGGCACAGAATTAAAATTATTCTGATATTCAAAAGTAAAAGAGTGCAGGTGAAGAGGATTTGCACGCCCAAAGCTTCTGGTTTTTTCCCCACATAAAAGCTATTAGTGCAATAAATGGTATTAGTGCTCCCTACACAGCTCAGCTCACTAGCTCTTCTAATAATAGTAGAGGAAGCCTATTTATCTAACCTAGCGCTGCTTTTCTGCTCTGATGGCAAGGTGCCTCGAAATTGAATGCTGAAATTCAGATCTCTACCTCCTTAACTGTAAGCTGACAACTGAGCACCCAAATTTATGGAACATTCATGACCCTCGTCTCCCTGTGCCTCAGCTCCCTATTTGTAAAACAGTAGTAATACCAGTCCTTTTCATCGTGAGGGTTTTTTGAAGATAAATTAATTAATGTTTGTTAAGCATTCAGATATTTATAGCAATAAGTGCCATAGAAAAGCTCATGAGGAAATTAACAATTCTGTCTTCACAGCAGGGTTTCAATAGTGTGCAGTAAATAAGGCCTAGGGCTACACACTGAAAAATTAGGAGAAAACAAAATATTGAATAACTGCTCATTAACTCAGCATCGTCCATCCTGTTCACTAACTAAGGCAGGGGTCCTGTGAAAAACCCGTGTATGATCCTAAAATTAAAGACTATGCTATCATGCGAACGTGTAAGGGGGCTGAACTTCGATTGCGTCAGCTATCTTAATTCTGACATTTCCTAACTCCTGAATATTTTACTTTCCAGCCTTAATGAGGCTGTCTTGAGCTGTTGCATGTCTTTGCAGTCTCCCCTTATGAGAAAAGACTTACAAGAATGCAGTGTGCAGGGAGATACAGAGGCTGAATGAATGCCAGTATCACAAAAGAAAACAAGGTTAATTATAAAATTATCAAAAGAGAACTTCAGCAAAATTTTGCTCCAGTCTTTTAAGAGGCAAGAAAATACTAGTGAATCAATTTCCATCTCACAGCAATAATATGCAACCAATGGGAATTTCCAGGGGAAATGGGGTCAAAGAGAGTATTTACCCACTTAAACAAGATTTGGTCATCAATGTGCAACAATGCAGCCTCCCATGCAGTTGCTCTCTCCATCTCAACATTTGGATGTGAAAGCTGGAAAGCAAGTGCTTTCAAAAGCACTAGGTGTTAAAAATCAAGTTGGTTTTAAACAAACACCGAGAGTATTTAGAGCTTAAGAATTCCTTATCTGCAAAATTACATGGAAAAGGAGAGTGCAATATTAAGGATGTGTTAAGAGCAGAGCAGGAACATTTGCCTTGGCAAGCGTGCCTCTGGGCAGCGGGAGGAGGACTGCACGAAATGGGCCGTCTGGAAGTATCCCTCCACACAACCTTTCTCAGAGAGAGAGATTTATGAGGACATACAGCAGCAAAGATACCTGTCTGTTGGGACAGACAGGTATCACTGAGCCTTAGCTGTGATCATAGGAGCATCTAACATGGCAATGGATTTATATGTGACATCATCATAGCTAAAATTAAAAAAAAATATATATAATTTTTTAATAAATCACATAGCCTGAAAAAATGAGGCAATATAATTGCAAAAGTAATGTATATTCACCTATTGGGAAAGTCCTGTATGTTTTCGTCAGATACTTAATCCCACAATGAGTTATTTGTTCAAAAAAGAAAAGGGGTATTTAAAAAAAAAAAAAAAAAAAGCCCAAACCCAAGATTTAAGTCAAGAAATATCCATCAAAATGTTAGGTGCTGAGCTGCCGAAGAAAGATTAGGTTGGAACACAACGTATCTTGTTAAAAGAAAACGAGCACTAAAAATAAAGTTTGTAGTAACAAATTCAAAGATATGAAAAGAAGGGCCAATGGGAAAATGGCATTTTTCATTTCTTAGCATTTTGTATTTTTAGGCTATTTTTTCCTTCCACTACAAAACAAAAGGAAAACGGTGGGGGAACCACAACATACTTGACGTGACTATAAAATGTTAATTCTGCCAGAAACACTTGCTTATGCTTTGAACGGTAGCTATCTAGCTTGAATATATAAACCTGAGGGGAAAAATCTCGAGGATATTTTTAAACTGCAGCACCAGAAACTTTTTAACGCTTGCCTGTTGAAGTTTTTGCGATGAAAAGTTTCTCTAGAGAGATTATTTACAATACTAATTTAAGGCCTTACTTTGCAATTCCTCCTCAAAGAAGAAAAAAAAAAAATCCCATTGACTTCAGAGCAAGCAAATGGATTGCTAATGATGAGATGACTGTAAAGAAGATTCAAATGATACACTTTTGCCAGGTATTGTGCTTCTTTTATACTACCTCTCCAGAATTATACTAATTAAGTACTTACTAAAATGCCTACTTTCAATTAATTAACATATTAGCTCATATTCCTCATTTAAGAGTAGCTCTTAAAAATAATTAGGTATTAAATTCAAGATCCCAAGCACCCGATTCAGCGGTCAGGTGGCATTGTGCTGAGCCACGCAATTCCTTGTATGAGCTAACAGTCTCACACTCGCCATACGAGCAGTGAGAGGGTTGTGTTGTCCTTAGCTTTTCAGGGGTTTTTTTTTGGTTGTATGTAATATTTGTGGTGCGGCGGATAACCACAGTTTTCTTACTTACCGGCCTTTAACTGGGCTTTGAAACCCAAGGGGGAAATCCCAGACGGCCTGAAGCCAGGGGGAATTTTGCATTGCCTTCAGCCAGCTTGCCATTTCATTTCCCTCGAAGGCTTTTTGCTTCAGACTACGTTGCTTTTAGCAGCACCAGACACCGTTCGCAACCACCAGACCGCCAGGAAAGACAATACAGCGAAAACAATGTTAAAGATTTGTCTGACCGGGCTGCAATCTTAACTGGTGTGACCGTCCGGCTTTTATCTGTCCTCGCGCTGGTTTGTACGATCAGCTCAACGCTTTGCAAAACTGCACCTGGAAGCAAACGTTTGCCGGTGGCAGGAGAGACTGCCAAGCGAGACTTTCACAGCCACCGCCGCTTCCAGCACACCATTGTCTTGGGCTGGTGGTAAACGAGCAGCAGTGGCAAATAAATGCTGTTAGCGGTACGGCATGCAAGGGGAAAACCTGACTTGCGTCGCACTAAAACGCACGCACGCGCATCCACGCACGCGCACGCAGCCTGCTCGGCGCTCAGAAAATGGACAGACTGAGTAGCATCTGTGCTGGGGGGGGAATATGGAACAAATAAGTAATTGCTGTTTTTACTAAGTAAAGCAGAAAATTACAGCATATCAACAGCCATGCGTGTTTGTTGCCTGGGAAGAACCATTTGTGTTCCAGTTTGAGCTTTTTTACTCATTTGAAGTCTGTGCCTCAAAGCACATTAAAAGCATTTTAATTATTATTATTATGAGTTTATGTCCTTGTATAGATTTAAAGTCTATAAATATAATTGGGGGGGGGGAGGGGGGGGGGGGGAGAAGAAAGCAAAACAAATAATTCCAAGCAAATTTTCCATATTTTTAACAGTGAAATCTGGAGGAAGATGCAGCTCTGAATTAACACCTTAGAAGACGTATAATTCTTTTCAGAGAGCACATACTGTATTAAAAATCTATCTTGGTTTATCAGAAAAGTGTGTGGCTATATGTATGTTTTCTTAGCTGCATTCAACTCTCTTCAAAAAGACCTCCACCAGAATAGCACTCTTTACGGACGGTGTTTCAGGGTTGACAAGAACATTAAACCATATTATAATTATCTCTTCAGTGAAAACACGGCTTTGTAGTGGAGGCAATGCACAGTTCTCAAGGCGAGTGTTATTAGGCTGTATGTGTTTTCTTGGAAGGAGATTCATGGAAAGAAAAAAGCTTTATAATTTACTGCAAGGAAAAAAATACAGAGTACATGTCATGCATAGCAAAAGGGATTTTACAAAGAAGGCACTAAGTTGAGTGCCTCACTTATCTTCAAGAATGCTTCTACATAATAAGTGTGGGGACCGGTTTAACACAAGCTACAATATAGGTATAACACACGCCTACAATTCTCTGTGACCATTCATATAGATAACTGCAAAAAAATTGCCCGTAAAGTAAGGTAAATATAAAGCAATTGCCTCCTATGCCATAAATGGGTTCTGCCTCATTCTTTGAGAGGTCACCGCTGAACAGCACATGTTCTTACTGCAGTTCAGATAATAAAATCTGTTATTCTTAATGTGAATACAAAGATTTTCTAACCCATCTTCCACGTTCGAAATACTGTTTTCTCAAATTAATCTGGCAATTAGAAAGTATCAGTTCTGAAACGGCGAGCAAAGTTACAAACTGCACCAAGAAGATTCTAACACGTTCATAAATGACTTGTATTTAATATGCATATGTGTACCCATACTATCCACACATGCACATTTGGATTTATTTATTCGGATTTAACACACACACCCCCCCCAAACTATGGATTTTAAATACTTTTGCACATGCCTGAATTATTTTAAAACGGGAATTTTCTTCTTGTTTGTGAAAATAAGGTTGCAACTGTGTTTTCTTTAGTATGTTGGCAAATGGATAGATTTGAATTCCTTAAAACAGAATGAACTAGAGGAAAGAAACAAATTATGTTAACCCACAGTTTACATATACCCTGAACATGGCAAAGACTGACAATATGATGAAAATCATGTGCACAACATGCTAGTGGGGAACTGTAAAGCTGTGGCATTTCAGTTGTGCGCATGCAAGTCCAGGCATACACAGGCGTAAGCACAAAAGACTACAGCCCCACTAAACAGCTACCAAAAATATACCCAACTGACCTAATACTAGACACAACAGCTTGAGCGTTCTTAGAAAAAAAAGTCAGAAACTCACCAAATCTTGGTTTTAAAAGCATGCTAGGTATCCAGAGAGAGAGCATTCTGAACAGTCAATTACTTTCACATTTTGTCCCAGGACTTTAAAAGTTAAAGGCATAGTTCTGCCAATTGTGAGATGCCCCATCCAGCACAGACCACCCACAACTACTGATTTTCCATCTGGTGAACAAAACAGACATCTCCCTAATTATTTTTAAAAAGGTTTTTTTTCCTAACATACTTCCTTTATTTGTCTGTGACCTGGAACTTAATGGAAAACCTGGTAGATGCCAACCTCATTTCTTGTAATGAAGCATCTTATTTTCCCTACTTTAAGCACGCTTATTTAAAGGCTGCTTAATAGAAAGTTATTACCTTAGCCGATCTTTGATAGGACCTAAATTACTAAATAGTTTGAAATTAGAACAACTTTATATTGAACCCTAAACATTCTAGTTAAATATTAACCATTAAATGTTCTTCCCTTAAACTAGTATATTAAAACAGAAAGCAATGAGGTTTACAGTCTCATATGCTGGGTTCCCATATTGCCAGTGTCAAAATTTATGCCTTTTTTCAGCAATATGGTTGCCATTGCCAGCACCACGCTTATAAATGCCAACTGTAATTAAAATCTGGCACCTTACACAAGCATTAAACACGCTTAAAGATTAAAAAAAAAAAAAATTAAAATACTCCTTGCAGCGTATGCAGACTTAAAAAAAAAGTTCTTCTGCCAGTTTTAGAAACATCACAGAAAAAAAAGGTCCAAGTTGTCCTGAAAATCTGTCTGGAAAAACCTATACACTGTGCTAATCTCTCACGGTGGATGCACGCAAGGGGAAAGATGGCAAAACCTGGATTTTTACTTGAAAAGGACCACAAAGAAATAGCATATTTAAAAATCTGGGCCCCGGGCAGACAGACAGAGCAGGTAACACGCAGCCTTTACCTCAGCATCCTTCACACTGGCTGGGGGGGGGGGAGCATCCTTCACACTGGTTGTTATAGTTCAACAAATGCAAACAGCCTCATCGCTCTCATGGCGATCGCCCAAGCAGGGTCACGGACCCCAGAGCCCGATGAGGGAGACGGCAGATCACGCGAAGAGGAACAGAGGCCGGGGGTAGCCTGTTCATGTTAGCAGTTAGCA
>NW_008794408.1:2877315-2893983 GCF_000699145.1 Aptenodytes forsteri
AGCATCCTTCACACTGGTTGTTATAGTTCAACAAATGCAAACAGCCTCATCGCTCTCATGGCGATCGCCCAAGCAGGGTCACGGACCCCAGAGCCCGATGAGGGAGACGGCAGATCACGCGAAGAGGAACAGAGGCCGGGGTGCACCGGTAGCCTGTTCATGTTAGCAGTTTTGGGGAGGCGAACGCCATCATCTAGGTTTTTCACCCGTTAAGCACCCCTCATTGCTACATCCCCGTGCCTCCGGCAGTGAGCAGCGGGCTGGGCGGCCGGTTAAGAAAATCCTTTTTTGGGCTTGTCAATGAGAGAAGTGATGAGCAGGAGGCTCCCAGAGGCTCAGGACATATAGGCAAAACATACAGGGCTACCTTGGGAAATAACCGTGGGGAAAAGGGGGAGCTGGGGAAAGAGGCCATTATACCCAGCAAAATTTCCAGCCATAAATTCCGTTTGTACTTACTAATAGGCTACTTCTAAGTTACACAGCTGGCTTATGGACCTGCTGAAGACGAGGACCCCATGTTCATCAGAGGTTAAAACCTAAAGAAGCTATTCAGCAAGGTCGAGCCAGGCACACAGCAGCGGGTGCGCAAACAGCACAGTGCTGGAGCACCCCGAGATTTGCTTCTCGGTCTGGCAGCACTGCACCGAGCATTTGTCTCTATTGCTCCGGTCGTTCATCCTGGCTAGGAGGTGAGGAAGAGCCAGCCAGCCATGCTGTCAAGTAAGCTATTGGAGAAGGACCACCTCTTGGAAACTCGGCACCGTTCACGGACTCCGCTTGTGGGGGAACGGGTATAAAAAATGGGCAGCCTAACCATGGCCAAATTGATCTTTTAAATAGTCAGCAACAGAAAGCGGTGTTTTTTCAAAGCAATTTGATGAAAGGTTATGATTTAGCATTTACGGAAACGGCTTCCGATGCGACCAGCAGATGGAGAGGAACCATGATGATGCCTGTCTCAAAGTTTGAGACTCCAAGCACCAACGGCAGCAGGACCCGGCGTCTTTGTAGCAAAGGCGCGAGGACCGAGACACTCTCCACCCTGCCCTCTGCGTCTCACGGTGCCCGAAGCAACGTTTTTCTCGTGATCCTATCAGGAGAAGAGGTAATTAAATTTCATTGTGGGGTGTCCCATATACCAAATATGGGACAGGACAGGACGGACAATTTTATCCTCACATTTTCTTGACATCACATTCTTGGCTGAATTTCTGGATCCTTATGTCAAGTTTGCACTTATGTTTATGTTCACTCGTAGGTACCTCAGTCATCGATGACAGCAGGATGAAATCTATTAAGCTGCTTATTTTAAAATAACCAGTTAAGCTACCAAGCGGGAAACCTTGAGTTAAATAATTAATTTGAATCTTGTTTCCCCATTTAAACGTTTTAGTTATTTTCTTGGAGAAAGGTTAATTCTCAGTTTGTAACCACTAAAGTATGTTGCTTTGTAACTAAATATAGCTTTTACACTAAATTTGGCACTTCTTATTGCTAGCCAGAAGGACAGAGTAGCTCCGCTGACATATATTTAAGCTTTTCTATACCTCATTATACATTTTTTCAGATTAATTTTACTGTTTTTGTTAGAAAATCATGTATGGCACAATTCTTATTTACTAGCTGATCCCTTTGTGTTTACTTTTGATTTGTGTTTCTTTGGATGGAAACTGGAATGCAACTTAAAATGTAGCGAGATGGTTTATCAGTTGCATAGCACTGTCTTAAAGAGGCTAGACTTCTAAAGAAAATTGTGATTCGATTTAAAAATCGATCTATTAAAATAACTCGGTATTAGCTAGAATTAGCACCAATCTAGTATTTGGTCATAATATCCTTCAATATTGTAGTATTAGCAAAACTAATCCTCTCATAATTAGCTTTTATTCACAGATTGGTAGAGAAGAACAAGCTTTTCTGCTTCTTTGAATTCCCAATTGGTCAAGTTTGAATAAATTAGTCATTTAACTGAGCTAATTGAATATATTGAAGAAAATATTCTCTTGGTACTTGCAGAAGAGACTACTGATCTCAAAAGCCAAGTCAGTACTTCAAACACTTTGGGTTTCCAGAGTTTAGGCAGTGACTTTCATCAGCTGAATGGTCTGACCCACAACCTGGAAGCATTGTTTCTATTTTGTTTGTTATTTTTTATGATTTAAGCAGATTACAGTAAGCTTAGGCCTTGGCATAATTTTAATAGATGTATTTTTTAAGAAGGAATACACTCAGCATAAATTTTGAAAATTGTTTTTGTTATTTATTTCTTGATCACTAAGTTTTTACCACCTCATTGACTCAGGTGCAGCTCTTTGCTTGTCATTTAGTTCCAGAATTATTTTTTTTTTTAAATGGAGGAATGTGCCAGCATTACCATTACCAGTGGCAGAAAGCAGCAAGACCTACATCTCAAATATGTTATATAAAAATGCCAGAAAATAAATAGTTTTATCAGTTGTAGAACAGGCTGAAAGTGGTCTGAAAAAGAAACTGGAAGTGTCTAAAGTGTTAAAAATATTCAATGTCTTTCTCTTCTAAACTAACTCCCGCGATGGTTGTGGAGCGAAGACATCCTGCAGCCATCCCTCTCCACACAGCAGACCCTGTCATGCATTGCAACAGACGAATCAGGGAGAGGGTGAATATTTCAGTCTCTGAAGTCAAGGCCTCCAAACATTTTTGAGGTCTATAGTACCAGAAAGGCCCAAACTGTTGCTGGTTTCCCCCAAGCTTACATTTGGTTTGAAACTGTTTAATTTTGCCATTACCATCGCATAATGAATAGGTGATTTTATACAGTCACAGATTACAATAACAAACCTAAACCATCATGTCTTCGTTTTTCTTTTTTAGATTTTGCCATTTGTCAGTTGTGTTTTAACATTAACGGATCATTTTCCACACAAAAGTAGCCAAAGAAGCTGATAAAAAAAACCCCACAGCTGCCCTAAGAAATGCAGCCCTTTGATAGCATATTCATTTTCTGGTTTATCTTGTTCAGGAACATCGGTGCAGGGTTGCTGCGGGACAACAACCTGCTAATAGCATACGTCTTAGATGATGATACTGACCTTAAAGACCAAGTTGACTTAACTGAACTCTGTATCATTTCAGACATACTCAAAGGAAATCTATCTCGACTGCATAAAGACAACAGTGGACTTCAATTTTGTGTTAGAAACTCAAAATCTGGAAATGCCAAGTCAACTTTCTCACTCCGAACATGCCTTTGTGCAAGCACTGGGTTTTCCTTTTTTTTTTTTTATTTCTAGTTTGTAAGACAGGTTTTTATCCGTTCCAAATGTTTCACATTACTGAATCTAGACAAGCTTTTCCCTATTTTAAAATTCCATATTGGAATGAAAAAAAATTAGGAAATGCCACACCACTTTTTGGTAAGTAATTTTCATTTCTTTCCAACATTCCTCTGAGTACGGACGAATGTGAAGCGGGGCAGGAGCTTCGGGCTTGAGAACACTCATGTGGGAAGGAAGGAGCACTGCTTAGGCTGTATTTGTCAGAAAAGGTAAAGTATGTGGGTGGAAAGGAGCCCCTTTGACTTTTAGCCTTAGAAAGCTCTATAGCGTCAAAAGCTCCGACAACAGGGTTTTGTACCTTCAAACAGAAGTGATCCAATGCAACCAAACTTCTAGAGAGCTGAAGAGTTTATGTGGACCCAGCCTTGCTGGGAAGAAAGAAACTTTTCCTCCTAAAATGAGGTCCTTCCTCCTTAGGTAGGGAAAGGGCGAAGAAGACCGATTCAACCTGTAACCTCTCTGTAGAGCGCCACAGCCTTCACCCTCAGATGGGCACTGTTTAGCACCCCTGTGCTTCATGTGCTGTGGAAGTATGGAAGCAACCAGTGTAAACTGGTGAGCAGACAGCACACGAGTCAAATTTTCATCCACACCGAAAGATGTGGATGTACTTAAGGCATGACAAAAGTAAAGAAACACATGGCAAGAGAGGGACTCTCAGACTGAAAGAGTACCATGGGTGAGAAAACGCAGTTAACCTACAGCAAAAACAAAAGGGGAGGGGAAAAAAACCCAGAAGAGCAGAGACCAAGATCCTGCAGCAACCCGCTGAAAGAGAGGGAGATTTTTGGCGTTGGTCTGCCTTTTGCAGAGCAGTGACTGGCTCCACCAAAACCTGGCTGACTGCCTTCCGTACGGCATGTGAATGTACTTTGCGCAACAGCCCTGCTGGGCTGACAGGTGTATAAAAGCGTAGGAAAGAGGTTAAGAGAAGAAAAGTCCAGAAGGAGATGACTATCTCCCTGGAAGACGAGCTTTGCTGACCCAACACCATTAACTTTCAGAATCTCATTCAAAAAATAACTACAGAAGATTCCTACAAAGACAAAACTGCAATCCAAGGAAAGGACCGACTTAGGAGGAAACCCCAGAGTTATGCTTTCCGGTAGGTGTGATACCTGAACAGGTCAGGCTAAACTAGATAGAAAGTTCTTACTTCATCTTGAGATAACCTCTCTTGCAACAGGCCACCACAGGAGGTTATCCTGTAGCACTAGAAACACCAGAGTCACGACGTGTAAGAAAACAAAACCTCTCATTAAAAATGTCGTTGTATATTTTCATTATTTATGGGTACTATGAGACATCTATCTCAAGAAGTAAGTCAAAGTACGGCACAGAAGGAACACGTGCTTTTGGGAAATCATGTACTACCTCTTCTGCACTGAACCTCTGGTGAAGCACTGGAAAAGCTCTGCCGCGTGGGTCTTGGGCAAAGCTCTCACGTCAGGCAGAGAGAGCGCCATCCAACGCTGAATTGTTTAATACGATGTCGCGTCTCTTTTCCTGTGAATTAAGCTAGAATAAGATTTACTTCATGTTTTGAAATCTGGCTGGAGGAGAGAGGGACTCCAGAGCAGCAGTCCATGCTCGGAGCTCCCTGTTTCATTTGACTGTGGCAGGTAAGTAGCAACTGCAATTTTTTTATTATTCAATAGCTGTTTGCTGGTTATGGTGAAACCACCAGAAAGGTCAAAAACCTGAATGTGCTTACAAATTAAACTGCCTTCTCATACTCATGATTATTATTCATCTGCTCTAGGTTGAGACAGGGCTATGTGGAAAAACTCTTGAATTTCCATTGTCACTGTGGCAGCTGTGCCACGGGCAGAAAACCTCAGGCTGCAGAGGGGGTGCCCATTTGCAACCTTTTACAAGCCCTAAAAACTCACACTGCACATAAAGTTTTCAAGAACTGATGATGAATTACATGTTTTGCTTTGCACAATGCCTGTTTGAATTATATTCTACTTCTAATACTACTTTAAAGCTCTTTTCGTAAGGTTACTGTTGTTCTCACAACACAGCACACCAAGAATGATTAAAATCTGAACAAATCCTGTTTGTTATTTTCCGTAATTTACCTATTTATCTAAACCCATGTGTTCCTTAGGAGAAATGGCAACATGTTAGTTCTCCTGCCCAAGCGAAATAGAAATGCTATATATCATAAACTTTGGTAACCAGTATCTCCCTTCAGGAAAAACCGCACATCTTGCCCTCCGCCTTTAACAGGAACACATGGGTTCCAACTGGCTGCCATTAAATTTCAGGTTTTAAAACCTGCAAACAAACATACAGAAGAAGTTAAATTATGCACTGCTGCTAAATTTGCTGTGTGTACTGCAGGAGGACGGTCTGAAACAACAGTGTTAACGGTTCAACGTTTAAGCAAGCAAACAAACGAGACAAAAAGGGGGCATCATTTTGAGATTGTATTGTCTATCTGCTGCACCTCATTTCTCCTTGTTTAACTCTCTGTCTGTACTAAGAACATTGCAACCAGCCAAGAATTTTAAGTGAACCGTGTTAGTGAGATAAATTTTGGGACACAAACCAACGGGAGCCTTTTCTTTATGTTCTGAGCAGTAAAGCTGCTGCGGGGCGAGGCGGGAGCAGGCAGCAAAGCGAGGGGGTGAGAAGGGAACTGGCCATTAACTTATCAATTCCAGGCCTTGGCTTTCTAATTGACAACCTCAGGGCTACTTTCATCACTTGTCGACTTCAAACCCACACTCAATTTTTCCTTTAGATAATGATGCAACTATAACATAACGGTGTTTCTGACATATTGCAGCATGTAGCAGTAGGAAGATTTCCTCAGTAGCTTAGTTTAACAGGAAAGGAAAAAAAACAACTGTTAAATGGTTTTCACATCTATCAACTTCTGAAAGAAACAGTTAGTAAGAAAACAGATTTTATACTGCCAGTCCGCTGAAGTCACTATTTGGTACTGACCCAACCGATCTAACAAAAAATAAGATCTAACAAAAAATAAGCGAATGTTGAACGCAATAAGCCCGCAATTGACCCAACCGATCTAACAAAAAAAAAGCGAATGTTGAACGCAATAAGCCCGCAAAGCATGCATTCATATATAAAGCCTAAATAAATGAACCCACAAAAACTAGAAATGCACTGCAGATTAGAGAACTTAAATGAAAAATACCACAAAAAGTGTCATTAAAAATATACTGACGACATGTCCTCTAGAAATTGCAAGTCCTTCACAAAGAAAATATAGGAGTAACAGGAATGCTGCCACGGATACATCCCTACAGAGAGCTGGAAAACCCTGACTCCCGTCCTCCCACAGAAAGCCGAGTGGTTGCTGAAGGCAGCCAGACCATTTGTGAAGAGTAAGGTACTCAAGTAAGTATGTTTATCACATTTTGACCATAAAGAATAAATAAATAAATAAGTTTTGTCAGGTAACAGCATGTCCACAGGCAACAAAGCACCTGGCTCTAACATAAACAGTCACATAACTGCCTTTTAATACTGGATATAAAGGTTTGAGTCCTGCAGTCGACTCTGCAAAGGCCCTGGGGTCATACTAAACTCAGCGCAGTGTTTGGGGCCCCGAGCATGTCAATCTAGGCAACAAAAGCAGCGTCAGAAAATGGAATAATACCAATACATTTCTGAAGCGCAGCTGCTTCTCTGGCTCCTCCATGATCGACGTACGGAGGGACGACACCTTGGGTACCACGCCACGTAGCCAGTTGCTGCTGAAATCAGTGTGCATAAACAGGCAGGTATTGAATTAATACAAATTAATAAAGCAAAGACGCTGCAGGCAGACTTGACGTGCAGTCGGCTCTTGTCTTCACTGGAATTTAGGCTCTGATGGTGCAAATTGGCACCCGAGAAACTTCAGTCGTGGGACGTTAATGAGGCCGCGAATAGTTGGCTTATGTTGGCTGGACTAGAAGAGTTCAGCCCCAGCCATTTAAGATTACAGATACGGATGCCTCATTTCTAGGCAGCAATTGCTACATTTCGGTCATAAACTTAAAAATGATTGCTCCAACTCTCGTGAGGAGTAGCAGGGGAGCACGTAGGGAAAGCAGTCCCTGCTCTGAGAATAAACTCTAGACTCAGTGTTTCCTTGGGCTGCAGCTCTAGTGTCTTTCAGGCTTTCTAGGTCCATAAAGCTGCACCCTATTCTGTATTTATTGCCTGTTTAGAGCCATAACAATCAGCTTTATGAAGACTGGGTATGCTGGCGTATCACCCGCTTTACCGAAGACCTCTCTTCATTTCAAGTGTTGTGCACGCTGCTACTCCTTCTCAAGCAATAAGGAGGCGAGAGCTCTCCCTACAAAATGCCTGGCCCACATAACGGGCAAAGGTCACCGGTTGCAAAATATTATTCAAAAGTCAGGAAGAACGTATTTTATAGTCAAATTAGCAGCTCAGCAAAACAGTGGGCTATAGTAGGAAAGATAATAACCCAACAGCTGGGCACTACAACTGATAAGGTTTTTACTGGGATCGTTGCCCGGGACATTTGGGGGGTTTTTTGGACAAAAGAGAGATCAACACAAGAAGCGTGAAAAACCGGGCTATTACATCAACTTTTAGAGGCCGGTGTTTTCCCATTTTTTTAAACCCAGTCCCCACTACCTTTGCAATTTTGCCCCTCCAAGGTTGCAGCCAGCACTACAAACCGGTTCCCTTTCAGCGTTTGGAGTGCGGGTTTTACAAGCCTGTTTTGCCTTCCTGCAGGCACTTTGAGCTTATAAATGGCACCTTTCAGTGTCCTGAATTATGAAGGGCAGCTAGTCCTGAATTCTCCTGTCGCTTAATGATCTCACATAAAATGAGGTCCACAAAACTTTTATTACCGCTGCGGTTCAAATTCGCAGGTGAAGAACCACCAGGGAAAGGATGCGGACATGTCTCTTGCTTTTGCTCTCCTAATTTTCCAGGTGCAAGAAAGTTTCCCACTTGGGCTTGAACAATTAGTTAACTCTCAAAGCGAAGCCTGATCTAAATAAAAAGACTGCAGTATGTTACCCCGATAAGCACTGGGAAAATCCGAGGGGAAACCACTTGAGAGCAACACACACTAACATCAAAATTAGGTTAAAAGAAATTAGGTAAAAACCCCCTATCTAAGCATTTTCTTATTGTCTTTTGTTTTCCACCTAATTTTATTCACTTATCACCACTAAGTATATATGACATGCAAGAATTATACATGATATTTAATTAAAACATGAATTGGTTCCTCCCCTGTTCTGGTAATAACATCCGATGTTTGGAAAACATACTGTACCTCAGCAGTCCGAACAAAAACTCAAAAGAAAGTCTTTCAAAAAAAATAAAGGATTTGGTTTGTTGCAAATTACTTCTGCATTTATATAAAGATTTAACGATTCATGGCATGCCAAATACAGTGCTAATGAGCTTCGGGTTGCGTTTTTCATTTTTGTTTGAATTTGGTTTTTTCCTGCTAAAAACAATTACTAGAGGCCATTCAAATGCCACTGCATAAACCAGGAAACCTAGTAAAACTGTAGGTAAAATTGGCATTTTGTTTCAAGCGTGGCTCAGGAGTCCAATTCGCTTGTTGGCGAGCTGCATATTTCAAATAGCACTTGCGTCTCCTCCAAAAAGGAAGCCGGGTAAGATGCTTTCAAAAAACACATTTACAACATTCATTAATGAAAAACAAAAATTAAAGAGCACAACCTCACCATTTAATTCCTGCTTTCCAAGGATGAAGCATCTTAGCCTTTCTGCCTTCTTCTCCACTTCCCAGTAAAAGGTCGATAAATTAGCAGAAATATAAGCTCTTCATTCTCAGTACCTCTTTAGAGGATACACGTGCCCATAGGAGCTTAAAAACCTTCCTGGGGAGCATTATTAATCTTGCTCCTAACAGCACAGAATTTTTAAAGCCTATTAAAACACTGTCTAGTCATAGCCGTGCAAGTCTCGCTTTTTCGTGACCTGGTTTCAAGAAACAAACAAGAAATCAGTGGAAATTATGCCCAATTACCTTTCATCGTTCAGTTATGCAGATCACCGCCCACCTCAACTACTAACTGGATACCAAACATCGTCCTTCTCCAACAAACCTTGCCATCTACCACACAGAATCATGGAATGGTTTGGGTTGGAAGGGACCTTTAAAGGTCATCGAGTCCCACGCCCCTGCCGTGGGCAGGGACATCTTCAGCTGGATCAACTACATCACATGTTGATGCTTCAGTCTAATGGAAGTCCTACCTTGACCCTGCTTTGTCCAGCCCCTCTACCTCTGCCTCTGGGCCCAAGAATACTTTCAGAAACCTAAAAATAAGTCAAACCGCCTTTTGCATGGGGTGCAGCACTCCTGCCCAGCTGCAGTCGAGCTGCTGCCTATTTACACTGCCCCAAGTCAAGTCACTATCAATCCCTTGGACTTCAGTCTTCCAAGTAACACGTGCGTTACTCCAAAGGCTTTCAGATGACTTTTTAACTGAAAACATCCAGGATGTTGGGGGTTCTAACAAATCATCATAGCTATTGCCTAGCAGCTGATAAGACTAAAGTTAATTGATGTTGCCAGGAAATAGAAATATGTCTGCGATGAGCTAGTCTTGTTATGCCCATATTCAGTATTTCCCCTCCTTTCTTTGAAAAGCATTTCACCACCTTAAACATAAAACCAAACACAAACCCCCCACCCAACGGATTGAGAGAATCAAAGATATTCGCACTAACTAACCCTGGTCTCCAGTGTGTCCCCCCCCCCAAAATCCCACTGACAATATCAAGAGTGGGGAATCAAACCCCTTTACTACCGAGTCCGCAGCAGATAAAGCGGCAATTGTGGTTATACAGTACTGGAAGTGTAGCTACAACATAGCGTGACAGCTTGTTAGTGTTGAAAATATATAAGCTCTTTGTAATTGTGCCTTTGGAATGCCATCTGTCTTGAATTAACGTCCACCTGGGATCATGTTTCGATGACCAATATGGACAGATTACTGGAACTTTAAAACCTCGCTTTCTTTGTAATTGACATTTAAACTGTTTGAAGTTTCTCATTAAGTCCTTTTTTACAAATTAGGTGCAGATGTATAAAGCTACATGTACAGTACTAAGGGAAATTAGGTCACCTGAAAGCTCAATAATAAAATGTATCAACTGTTTAAGTGCAATGAGTACATTAAAATTTAGAGATCGACTTTATGCCCCAAATTCTTCAAAGTTTCATCATTTCCCTTTCATCGCTGCAGAGCCCCTGATGCCAACCATTTTTAATTAAAATGGCAGAGAAGAAAGCGGGTTTGGCTGCTCAGCCCGTGACAACAGGTCAACCCCAGCCCACAAAGGGCTGGAGAAGGCAAGGCAGGCAGCCGCCCCGATGCCTGTTTCATGGGGACAGGCAAGTCCTATTTATGCCAGTGATGCTCGGAGATTGAAAGGGCACAGGGAGACTTGAGAGGTAAAAATAGCACCGATGAGAAAATAAGGGAAAAATTACGAAGGGGACTTGTTCAACACCCGCGGGGCTCAGTAACCACACAGCTGACCTCCAGACCCACTTGCAGTCGAAGTTCTGCAGACCTGCTGTGCTCCACCGCCTCGCAGGCGGGAAAGGGAAGCGCGGAATTTCTTTGAAAAGCATTTCACCACCTTAAACATAAAACCAAACACAAACCCCCCACCCAACGGATTGAGAGAATCAAAGATATTCGCACTAACTAACCCTGGTCTCCAGTGTGTCCCCCCCCCCAAAATCCCACTGACAATATCAAGAGTGGGGAATCAAACCCCTTTACTACCGAGTCCGCAGCAGATAAAGCGGCAATTGTGGTTATACAGTACTGGAAGTGTAGCTACAACATAGCGTGACAGCTTGTTAGTGTTGAAAATATATAAGCTCTTTGTAATTGTGCCTTTGGAATGCCATCTGTCTTGAATTAACGTCCACCTGGGATCATGTTTCGATGACCAATATGGACAGATTACTGGAACTTTAAAACCTCGCTTTCTTTGTAATTGACATTTAAACTGTTTGAAGTTTCTCATTAAGTCCTTTTTTACAAATTAGGTGCAGATGTATAAAGCTACATGTACAGTACTAAGGGAAATTAGGTCACCTGAAAGCTCAATAATAAAATGTATCAACTGTTTAAGTGCAATGAGTACATTAAAATTTAGAGATCGACTTTATGCCCCAAATTCTTCAAAGTTTCATCATTTCCCTTTCATCGCTGCAGAGCCCCTGATGCCAACCATTTTTAATTAAAATGGCAGAGAAGAAAGCGGGTTTGGCTGCTCAGCCCGTGACAACAGGTCAACCCCAGCCCACAAAGGGCTGGAGAAGGCAAGGCAGGCAGCCGCCCCGATGCCTGTTTCATGGGGACAGGCAAGTCCTATTTATGCCAGTGATGCTCGGAGATTGAAAGGGCACAGGGAGACTTGAGAGGTAAAAATAGCACCGATGAGAAAATAAGGGAAAAATTACGAAGGGGACTTGTTCAACACCCGCGGGGCTCAGTAACCACACAGCTGACCTCCAGACCCACTTGCAGTCGAAGTTCTGCAGACCTGCTGTGCTCCACCGCCTCGCAGGCGGGAAAGGGAAGCGTGAAAAGGGCAGCGGCTGGAGAAACACCTCCATGCACAGCCCGGCTGACAAAATAAGAAGGGCGAATCCAGTATTTCCCCTCTCCAAATGAGGAGGCTCGGAGCTCAGGGAGGCATGAGAAAGGGGTCCGGGAGAGATCAGCACCGGGAGCCCACCTGACGTGCAGAGGACGGGAGCAAACACCACACTGGGGGTTCAAAAGACCACCAGTTCATCAGCAGAAACCCTACAAAGCTCTTGGCATCAAAGGGCTTTTACCTGCCAGAATGACTCTTAAGAGGCTTCAAGTACAGCAGCCCGATCTCCTCAAAAGGCATGAAAACCCCGGAGAGCCCACTCACCCAGCCTTTACGAGTAGCCAAGAAAGACTGTACAAGCGTGTGAAGGCTCAACGCTGGAAGGCACCGAGCATCCCCCAAGGGAGCAGGTATGCTTCTTCCCGGTGCAGGGCCACGGAGCAGGGCTGGCGTTGGGCCTCAGAGACGGCATCCCGCAGCTGGCGGCATTTAAACTCAATGCAATCAAGCAGGTTTGGTGGAAGGTCCGCTAACCATCTCTCCTGGGGAAAGGTCTCCTGGGATAAATTAGGACACTGCCTACATAAAATGCACAACTGCAAATCCTTTTGGCACCACAGCTGGCACGTCGGTTCTTGAAATGACACCGGGAGGTGTGCCCTGGCTCCCTGCTCGTAAGCATGGAGGTGCGATGGAAGAAACGGTCTTCTCTTAAAAGCTGGTAAATAAGACGAATACATGGTCAACCAGATCTTTTTTCATGTGCTTACACTAAATTATCTCCTCTTAAGCAGACTGTCTTCAGTACCGCTAATTATTACAATAATTTCAAAAGCTTTTCTGCTCACATCCCCTTATGACCCTGTTCTGGTGAGCTACTAAAACTCTTTTTGCAAAAGTGTAAATGTCAGCTGTCTACGTTTCTGCTGCTTCCAATAAAAGGCCAAGCAACTTTGCTGTGAAACTGGCCGTGCATCCATTTGCGAGGTGAGCAGCAGATCTCAAATGATGCCAGAACAGGATGGCAACGGGTTCTGGTTTCCTTATCCACGGGCTCTTTCTCCACGCTCATCCGCATCTTCTGTTTGAGGGGGAATTCAGGGAAAAATGATGCGTATTTTTAAAAGAAAGAAAAACTAAACCAGCCGTACGTAAGCAAACCGCAACACCTGGGAGAGAACAAAACCTGACCCATACAGCACAGTAACAGTGTTTTCCAGGAGGGGACAGCACAATTCATTTGCAAAGGGCAACGAGACAGAGGAGTAACTCATTTGCCACTCGTACCGAACGAGAAAGACTTCTAAGGAAAGTGTATTTGTACCCAATTCTGTTTTGCTCACACATTTTATAAATACCAGCTTTTACTTGGCTAACGGGTCTGCAAAGGCAGGTACAGGACCGGGCAGGACTGTCCAGAACCGCATTAGCTTTAAGCAGACTAGTTGGGGTGCCAGCGGCGATTAGCTGAACACGCTCAGCTTTGCACCCTGCTTCTCATTAGCATTAATTAGCTGGTATCATACCTCTGCTGCTGCCAGGATGAGAACTGGCTCAGGCAGTAGTTTCACAGTCCTTAATGCCGAGTACAGAGTTGCCAGACCGCACAACGGGGAGCTTATGTCAGCCCCGTGTCTTTCTGCCAAGGGCGGAGGAGAGCGGAGACCCGGTTCAGCAGAAAGCTGGAGCAGCGCGGACAGGTAATACCTCCTTTAGCGTAAGACCTCCCAACGTAACTTTAACCTGCCAAAAACGTTTGAGTGAATTTGAAACACCAGAGCTAAGGCTCAGCTTTGTAACATGCTTCGCCTGACCTAGCGGCAACAGCTGACGAAAGGCCCCATCCTGCACGCCTGGCCCGCTGACGGTGGTTGCAAGGTAAGCTGAGGCTCCACCAGGTCCATCCCCAGAGAAAGGATCGCAACGCCGGGGACTCGACTAGCGGTGCTCAAGGTGTCCCCTCCCTCCCCGACGTGAGCCGCTATCGGGTTCTCACCTCGCCAGCAACACGACAACATTGGTTTAGGTGAACTAAAGTGACCTTGTAGAAAAGCAGATTCTGCAGATACGGCTCAACTGTTCTGCCAGGTAAAGTGTTTTTATCACTAGAAAG
This sequence comes from Aptenodytes forsteri, assembly GCF_000699145.1. Taxonomy (NCBI): domain Eukaryota; kingdom Metazoa; phylum Chordata; class Aves; order Sphenisciformes; family Spheniscidae; genus Aptenodytes; species Aptenodytes forsteri. The sequence goes on from NW_008794408.1 coordinate 2,891,359, forward strand.
TCACACTTTCAAATAAATTTCACACAGAGGCCACAACCTCAAAAGACACACTTAAAAATGTGTAGAACATAAAATGAGTGATTTTTTGGATAGAGGTTCAGGAACAAAAACCCTCACAGACTTAACACTTTATTGATATTCTTGGTTATAGCTCTACACATGCCAAGCGGGACCAGCTACTGGTAAGGACCACGATTCATGTCTTTCCATTTAAACATTGCAACAAAGAATAAAAGTATTTCACAACTAACAAAGGGGAACCCTTTAATTTGCTAGAACAATTTCAGCTCTCATTGCATTAGCACCCTCCAGTGTCCAATCCATGAAAAACATCATCATCACTAATTTGCCAAGTAGACAAAAACTTGGGAGTGTGAAACACAAGACAGAGCAGCGGTGGATTCCTGGGAGGGAAGGTGGCAATCGGAGATGAGAGAAGAAACTCCCAATGCTAGAAATTTTAGATGACATAGGCGCAGTCCCTGAACAAGATCTGACACGGGGTTATTACTCTTCTCAGGCTCCTTTGTTCCTAGCAGGTGTGCTGGTGTCTGCACCTTTGGCACGACACGCTCTGCGTGCCCACACGGTATATTCCATACTCTGCAGCGCTCCACCGAGATGCGAGCTTAACGATGCCGCTTTTGATTGATTTAGTACGGGCACGTGGGTATAGATCTGCCTGGAATATGCCATATAAATAAATACACATAAAAAAACCTCTCGTACACACGTGAAGCGGATGTGCACCCGGCTAGCTGAGGGCAAACAGGTGATCGTGCTTACGTCTGCAGTGCTCTTCTCTTACAGCGTAATCATCAAGCAAAGAGAGAACTCACAAAGATCTGTCAGCAAGAAAGTTTTCATAGTCAATGCTTTACTGCAACATCGTCTTTAAAAGCACATTTGAAGCTCTTGACGACAACAACAGAAAGAACAGCTGCATTTGTTATTGAGAGACAGCTGGAAGGAGTTTCTTTGAACTTCTTCCAACAAGACAAAAGTCTTTCGCAGGCAGGGAAAGCCCAAAAGGCTCTGGAACATCGCAAGTAAGCAAAACCAGCTCCGGGTACCGTAGGTTTCGCCTGCCTGCTGACGACACAAATACTCCATCCGCATTCTCACGGCAGCGCTGCACAGCAGCTTCGCAGGGGCAGCAACGTCCGCGTGAAGAAAGGATGGCAGCAGTTGGAAAGGCAGCCGCACCGCATCGGAGGTATGTGCTGTAATTAGGGTCCCAGCCCGACAGCGTGGCAATGCACCGTGGGACCCAGGCACCAGGGTCTGGACCCAGCGGGCCCTGCCAACTCCTGCTACAGACCAGGGAGCTGCTAATTAAATCCAACCAACTCGTGCATCAATTGCCAACATTTGAAGTCGTCCCTGTATTTTCTCTCCCCACTGCACATGGCTACATGGCTGCCCAGCTCAAAGGTGAGCAAGGACTCCTCATGCCTCATCCTGCTCTGGTCTCTGACCGCTTGGATGCCCCAAATTCTGTGGTCTCCACCTGTGTGGTGGCTTCTCAGGCTCCACAGCAGCACTGATGACAAGGGGCAAGCAGTTTCCGCCGCAGGGAGGCCGTCACGTCTCCTGGGAGTCAAGCGAGGGGGCTGCGGTGCTCAGCGGCCACATCCCATCCCGTGGCAGCACCAGCCAAGGAAGCCCTTTCTGACCACGGCTGGAAGAGAGCAGCCTCATCGCGGGCGTGTGGTCAGCCTCCTCTCTTCTCCCTCTGAACGGCTGCTATGCATATATAAATGTGATCATTTGATTGCCCTCACACTGTGTAGACTCCTCCCCACAGTATAAATATTCAAAATTCCTCACGACCAGAAATAGCAAGGCATAGCATTTATGATTCTGCACCAATATGGGGGGGGGGGGGGGGAAGGGCTGTACACGCCTGCATCTTCTCCAGAAACAGGCTGTAAAAGTAAGCTGTAGGAGGTAGGCTGGAAAAATGACCCTGGGTGCTATGCAGGACAGTATTACTGTGGGCAAGAAAGACTGACGTGGATTTTATGGGCTCTTCACACTGCCTCTAACACAGCACAAACCAGTCCAACTGTCTCCGAGGTTCCCCAAGAACACCAGCATCAATACTGCGTGTTCACGGTAACATCTATGTTACAGTTATTACAGGCTGCATACGCTTTTGTCAGTCAACTATAAAATATTTACAGTATCACGGTCTCAGCAGAGGCTGCAAGAATTTAAAGCTTTAAATATTAAAATGAATTAACACTTGATTGCCTGCCTAGTATCAGTACTAAAAACCCTGCTCTCCCTCTAGAAGCGCTGTTGAAAACCTCCTTTACATCAGCACAGACCCAACAACCAATCAATCAATCACTCTGGCAGAAGTCATTCTCTGCCCGCAGGTAATATGCGGGCACGCACCTGCGGGCAGAAAGCTGGGCATCAAAACCGCGCAGATCTCCAGGAGAAAGGTGCAGCGGAGCCCTCGTCTCACACAGCGTATGTCACTCAGAGCCCGATTCCGCCGACCGACCCGCGCGGGGATCGCGTATTCGGGCACCCTGCCCGCAGCCCCTGCCCTGACGGCTACCCGGCCGCCTGTGGGAAAGCGCCCGCAGATCCCGGCCCCTTTTTGTAGGGATT
>NW_008794408.1:2895422-2895758 GCF_000699145.1 Aptenodytes forsteri
CCCCCTCCGAGCCAGCGGGCCCGGAGGGGAGGTGAGCTCAGCTGCCTCAGCCTGGCTGAAACTGGTCAGGGATGGTGCGTGTGAGGGGGTCAGCAGCTCCTCGGCCAAAATCACACCCCTGGCGACACCTGTCCTCCGTCCCGGGTGGCGGTAGCTCTACCGGTACAGCCATTGTGGTAGCGCAGCTTCAGCCAGCCAGGTGCTGGTGTGCACCTTGGTGTACATACTGGCATGGCAAAACTCACACAGTTGGGGTGTATTTGTGGTGAGGCTGTGTGCTGGTTTTGCCTGGGGTAGAGTTAATTTTCTTCACAGTAGCTAGTATGGGGCTGTGTT
>NW_008794408.1:2896794-2905168 GCF_000699145.1 Aptenodytes forsteri
CCCCCCTGCTGCAGCAGAGGCTTTTGGCCCAGATGCCTCCAACTTCAGGGGTCAATTCCGGCTGGGATGCTTCTGCTCTGCACATCTCTCCGTGGAAATAACTGCCATGGATGGAAACGGTTGATTCTTGCGGAGGATAAAGAGCCGAGACCAAAGGTAACAGATGAAGTAGCAGGGGAGGGGGCAGGAAGGAAACAAAACTGAGAAGGAAAGGGTCCTGAAAATGGAGCAGGGATTCTGCTGATCTTTTATTTTTATTTTCTCCGAAGTTAGACTGAGAGCATGTTTTTCCTTGCCGTGCTGCTCAAATGTGCTGGAGTGGCCACAAAGCATAATCCCAGCAAGCTCCTTCAATAGCGTGGATATTTCCGCAAGGTTTCCTAAGGACAGGAGCTTGGATCATGCCGCTTATCTGTCCCGTCGTCTCCCATCCCTACCCTGCCACAACTGCTGAACACATTGCCCGTTTTGGGCAAAGTCTGGCCACGAGAGAGAGACCCCAAGACACTCAGTTTCAACAGCTCTTATAAAACAGGAGCAGGATAATGAAACAACACCCCAAACCAGTGCCCGCACTCCTCGGAAGGCCCGGGCTCACATCCGTGCAGGTCAAGCTCAGGTCCTCATGTAAGAGCTTTTCTATTTTCTAGTGCCGTTGAGTTTTGCCGTATAACTTTGTTCTTTCCCTGACGCACAATTTGCTCTTCTTTGTCAGAGGGCTGTGTAGAAATTTTCCAGTCTGGCTTAGCATCATTTTAGTGGGGAAGCGGTGTCAGCAAGTGTGAGTTTCCCCTCCTAGCAAAATGAAATATGCTGTTTTGAAGAGCTGTGCTGAAGCATGAAAGTGACCTGCGCTCAACTTCCCTCCCCTCTGTAATCTTGCGTGCTAGTCATGGGTGATACCACTGGACTCTGACATAACGTGATAACAGAGAAACATTTCCTGGTCTCACCAGTAGCATGACAGCGTTAACCCTTTTCAGTGTAGGTCCAGTGAACTGTGCGTGGCAGAGACTCTCCCTTCTGCCTCTCTCCCTTTGCCCTCTCCTCCCGCCAATCTTATCTCCTTGGGGAACTCTTCCTCATGAGGGATGAAATGGCAGGAGGTGCTGGAGGAGAGCCTGGGACTTGTCTCCTCCCCCTCTCTTACCGCCGTAGGGACAGGGGATTTCCTTCCTGGCACCTCTCTTGTCTTTTCCCTTTCTGACTTCCAAGAGTCCCAGGTGCACAAAGTGCTCTCCTTCCCCACTTTGCTGTGATGAGGCCATCCAGCAGCGGGGAAGAAAAGTGTGGCGCCTGCCGGACCCTCTTGGCCGTTGTCTCTCAGTGGCTCCCCGTGCCAGCTTGGAGAAGATGACAGCAGGGGTACAGCCAGCCAGAGGCAGACCCCCCGAAATGTGGATCTCCCTTGCAGCAACGGCATTTAGCGCCGCAACGTCAGGTGAAGGCAGGACAGTGTGGTGACAGCAGATCAGCTGTCACCACTGCGTGCAGAGCAGCTTGCGGGTTTTGTCAGAAGTCCAGACACCCTTTTGTCAGCACTAGTAGCTGAGAGTAGGTTTTGTATAAACCAGTGTCGGAAAGCCTGGGGTAGCCTGGCCTGCTCATTTCCAAATGACATATGCCCCTTCGCCTTGTAAATGGTCATAGGGAGGTCCATTAAATCTTATTACCGCCTTTTCCCTTCTGTATTCTGGGAAAAATACTGTTCATCTGTCTTGTCCTTTTAAAGTTGGAAGCCTTTTAAAGATATTCTGTTTTCCGTGAATTGGATTAAGCCAATTGTAACGTTTTCCAGGATGCTCTGAAGGTATTTGTGAGTTTAACTCCCACTGACATCCTCAAGAGTTAGGCACCCAGGTGCTTACGAGGATGTGAGTACTTTAGCGGCAGTATCTTTGGGGCAAAGACGCTGGGGCCCTATGTACATGAAGAGCGCGTGGAGAAAAGGGTCGCTGAGCTCAGCTGGGGCTGGTAGTCAGTATTATGATGCTTTTGTCGGTGCTATTGGTTTTTGTGTCTCCTTGCAAAACCTCATCTGCACAAATGTTTCAGCTGAACGTGTGATAACTACACACAGAAAATAATCTGAGAGAGCGATCCTGCAACTTCTCAGATAGAAAACAAATTATGAAGATCGAATGACTCTGTTGTGGTTTAACCCGTCAGGCAGCTAAACACCACACAGCCATTTGCTCACTCCACTCCCCTCTCCCCCCGGCAGTGGGATGGGGGAGAGAATTGGGGGAAAAAAAGTAAAATTCGCGGGTTGAGATAAAGACAGTTTAAAAGGACAGAAAAGGAAGGGAAAATAATGATAATAATGATAAAAGAATATACAAAATCAGTGATGCACAATGCAGTTGCTCACCACCTGCCGACCGATGCCCAGCCAGTCCCCGAGCAGCGGCCCCCCCGGCCAGCTTTCCCCAGTTTATGTACTGAGCATGACGTCACACGGTATGGAATGTCCCTTGGGCCAGTTTGGGTCAGCTGTCCTGGCTGTGCCCCCTCCCAGCTTCTTGTGCACCTCCAGCCTTCTCAGTCGGTAGAGCATGGGAAGCTGAGAAGTCCTTGACTGGTGTAAGCACCACTTAGCAACAACTAAAACATCAGTGTGTTATCAACATTATTCTCCTCCTAAATCCAAAACGCAGCACTGTACCAGCTAATAGGAAGGAAATTAACTCTATCCCAGCCGAAACCAGGACAGACTCATAGACTGCGCTGTTGAAAATAATTTTGCAATTTTAATGGACTAGGCAAAATAGTCTAAAAAAAGATAACTGCCTACCAGTCTTCCTTTTCTTATTTCAATAAGGCATCACAGCAACCACAGTGCTAGAATGTACGTTTCATGTACACTATTTTTTTCAGTTGTATTTCAAACACCTTTTCTGTAATGGTGGTCTAGTGTCTTCTGAGATGTTGAAAGCATAAGGTTGCTATGAAAGAGCAAACCAAATATTCTGGAAGAAGATATGGTTGTCATTGTTCTATGCTCATTTTCTAATTCTTTAATGATCTCTTAATAGTATGACTAGCGACTAAAGCACGTATTTTTGCATGAGAAAGGTAAAAAAAGCCGTGTAGAACAGAAGTACTGAAGAACTATTAATGAGCCATGCTGATAAAAATAAATAATCTTGTATTGGAGTCTGCGTGGAGGCTGAGTAGAAAAAAGACCTGTGTTGCTGCCTGAAGCTATTGCACGTCAGTGTCCTCTTGACACTCATTTACTTTGATTTTCAAGAGAGAAATGAGCATCGTAACAGCCAAGGAATGATGTGCCTTCCACTTGGTATTGTGAACACAAAGGGATGTCCTCCTCAGCTCGTTGTGCAAAAATGGGAAATAAATAACTGTCGGCACCAATCTCACTGAGATTTCTGTGCCTCTTTCCGACAGGCACTCGTTTTTGCTGGCCAGCAGTGTTAAAGTGCCTCTGTGGTGAGCATACTACTTTTGGCCTGGTCTCCTACCTGGGCGAGAGTTTGCAGGGGTCTCTGGGTGCCTCCGCTGCCTCCCAGCTCCCTGCCGGCGAAAGCACTCGGCGCCTGGTGGGAGCCCTCTCCTGCAGTGCCCCCTGGGCCGCCAAACAGCTCCTAGCATTCCCTCAAGTTACACGTCTTCATCCCGTACTTTCCAGCTCTAGCTTAACAGCACAGAGAAAACGAAGGGGCATTGTCAGACTTTTATTCAGACGCTGGCTGCTAGCAATGGGCCGTGTTTGGTCTCCCCTGCAAACTGTGTTTGTGTTTCCAGGCTTGCAGAATGGAGGCACGGAGGGAAGGTGCTAAACCTCTGCTCCCTGCCGCGAGCACCCCAGGCAGCCCATGCTGGCCTCCTGACTGCCTCCTGCCACACGTGCCAGCAGAGCTCTGCCCACAACGACACCGGCCACGTGAGGCCTCTCGCACCTTCTGGCTCCTGCTGGTGCCAGCCCTGCGAACACAGAGAACACCCCTGGCCCCCAGCCCCTTCTGCAGGGCACACCGAGCCCCTTTGCAGGCTGCGGTGCCAGCCGTCCCTCCCCGGGTCTCCTGCAAGAGCAGGGTGGGAGGACGTGCTTCCCTCCAGACGCTGCCATGTGGCCATCCCTGGGGCTGGTGGGACACTCATGTCAGAAGATCTCTTCAAGCTCCTGCAACAGGAGCATGCCTGCCAGGCCACCTCTCGCCCCCTAACCCAGCCGGTGTCCTGACTCTTGAAGAACGCTGCCTTCAGTTTCACGTGGCCCTCTCGTACCCAGCAGCAGTTGGAAGGTTAGCACCTCCACAGCACCGCCATGGATCATCCGGCCATGGAGAAACCACCTTTGGCCTCACAGCAGAGTGACCAGCAGTGACATCTCCTAAGGGACCTTGGTTGGGCCTCACTGGCTTTTCTGGAAGAGCGATGGGGTTGACTTGGCCTGGACAGTGCATTAAGGAGATAATAGAAAAGGTGATAAAAATATAGGTGGTTAAGCAAGGGCAAGGAAAGGAAGAGAAAGGATTTTGAGCCAGAAGAAAGGTGGATAGATGGGGAAGGAGTAGCGGAGTCACAAAGTGCTGAGGACAAGCAGTCAAAGGCTAACAGGGAGGCACACTTGCCTTATATATAGTGCAAGAACTATTTCAGGAGTTCCTGATGGTGCAAGAGTCATGTCCTGTTGGCACATATGTGTTAGGAAACCTCATGATGGTGCAGCTCACCCCCGCCCTGGACCCGGGACCCTGGTGTCCCCAGCATGCACTGGAGCACAGCTTCTAGCTTAGTTTCCTTTAAAAGGCATCCAATTCCTGAACTTCACAGATGCTTTGAGAACCAATCCAGGGCACAATAAGTGCAGTGGCGGATTTCACTTTGAAACCACACTACTGCTTTGGATCTACTGGTAGTGTAGACACAGCCCGAGACAGCAAACTCTTCCTTGGGTCCAGGCTACCATAAATAATGCCTGGACCTCACACACGGTGTGACATCCATGGGGAGCTCAATCCAGCCACTTAAATATAAGCCCTTAAGTCCCATGTGAGACATCTGCGCCAGGCAGCAGATACGTCACAGGACTCGGGACCCTTCTTGAGCCCCAGCATCTGTTCAAGATGCACCAAGAGCATCTCAGGTGGTACTGAACATCTATGGGCAGGCCACCGAATGGAGCCCATGGTACTGCCAGCCTCCTTGCCTGAGACCTCGTATTTCTTACCGGTAGTCTGGAAAGCTGAGCTAGAGCTCAATCCAGCCACTTAAATATAAGCCCTTAAGTCCCATGTGAGACATCTGCGCCAGGCAGCAGATGTGTCACAGGACCCTTCTTGAGCCCCAGCATCTGTTCAAGATGCACCAAGAGCATCTCAGGTGGTACTGAACATCTATGGGCAGGCCACCGAATGGAGCCCATGGTACTGCCAGCCTCCTTGCCTGAGACCTCGTATTTCTTACCGGTAGTCTGGAAAGCTGAGCTGGACACTGTGTTCCCGTGCCAGGCAGGACCCCCATCCTCCACCGCTGCTGAGGCTGTGAGGTGCATGGTAGCACCTGGCTCCCTGGTGGAGCAAGGTGCCAGGGCGACGTGTGCTCAGCCTAACATTGCCCGCAACTCCTGGCTGCCTCAGGTGCACCCATCTCCTGGGAGAACTGTCCTGGCCCGCTGCTCCACACAGAGCCAACAGTGTGCCCACGTGCAAGGACGCAGTTGGGCCTGGGGAGCTGCTGGGACAATTTGGCTCCTCCTGTAGGAGGAGGAGAGCCCAAGGAAGAACTTGCTTTCCATCAACAAGAAAATCTAGGAGAACCTCCCCCAAAACTGTATTGATACAAGAATAGAAATAAGCCAGCAAACACTCAATAGCTTTCATGGGTGAAAATTGAATTTTCCAATGTCTATTCATTGCACCGTTACGTTGAACAGAATTGCGGTGCGTGTCATATCCCAGCAGTGCATAGTGTTTTAATCCGCCATAAATCCATGCAGAGTACATCATCTGGAGCCTATGCATTTAGCGTGATGGAAAGTGGATTTTGGTGAAAATGGATTGAATAGTCCTGGTGTATTGAGACAGCATCATTTTGCCAAGAAAAGCTCTCTCTGCAGTCTCGAAGGGCCTGAAGCACCCCAGCTTCCCTTTCTCAACCACCTCAAAAGCACAGCTCGGGCAGCCGCTTCCTCCTCCTGGAGAGGGCAGAGAGCCCCTGCTACCACCATCCTGTTGAACCAGGGGAAATCCACAGCCTTATGCATGTGGATCCTCCCCAGATCACAGGAAGCTCCTCAAGAAAGGTAAATACCCCTTGCCCGTCCCCACCTCCTCATCGGAGATGATCTTTAGAGGTTGCTTGTCCAAGTCCGGTTCTTCTCCTTTGAAATCAGACCCTTCCCTTCCCCAGGTGAGCTGTTGGCGAGCATCACCAACAGGTGGAACAGGAAAGTCAAAAAAGGGAGAAACATCTGGAAAAAATGAAGGGCCAGTAGCTGAGGTGAAGCTGCAGGGAGTAGAAACTACGAGAACAGGTCCAGCCATAAATCAAAGAAAATGCTCGATAAGTGATACCAAGTACGGGAGGCCTGTTTTCAGACATCAGGAGGACATTACACCGACTGCTTGTCGCCATCCAATTCGGATGCTGTTACGTACTGTGCAACTCTCAGAGATTACTGAGACGTGTCTGCATGGAGTCACTGGGATTCAGGAAAGTCAAAATATTTTCATGCTGGGAAGCAGCACACACCCCACGTGCTCTATACACCGGCTGGGAGAAATTAGAGGGGAAAAAAAGGGGGAAACTTCTGGGAGACAGAGTTTGTAAGAAGGTTTGAAGCAGAGAGATGTGCTTGCCAGTCCTCCAGGTGGGAGCAGGTGAGCTATTACAACAAGTGGTGTGGTTTCAGTGCTGGTTTTCTTCTTCACTCCTTATACATCCCCACGTTTTGTTTGGTGCTATACATCGAGCAGATGTTTTCACTGGACTGGAGCGGGGCTGTTACCTGAGCGTTAGCCGGTCACTTAGTGATGAACGACGCATGGGAATGGTTCAAGATGCTCTCCCCTACGTGCGTTACCTTGGGCTTGCTAACGTGGTGGCCGCTCTGCCGCTGGGGAGAGGGAGTCCCAGCGCTCTCCCCCCCGGAGCGGGGCCCGCGAGCGGTGCCGATGCCGCTCCCGGGGGATGCGGTGCTGTGTATGGGCACTGACTCCAGCCTGCCGGGTCTCATCCCGCTAGACACCTCCCATGCCCAAGGAGAAGAGAGCAACTCAGAGTGACGATGACTCCTTCCTGAATTGCCGTCTGCAGGAGCGTGTCCTTTCCCTGACTACAGGCAGAGCTCGGGAAGAATAACCTTAAACAGTTAGCGTGGGTGCCAGGTGAAGGTGGATGGTGGGGACACTTCCCTACCTTACGTGGTGCTGGAGAGCCTCTGCTGCCAGTGTGCCGGCTGTTTTACTTAACGAGAGGCAGGCAAAGCTATAGTTCAGAAGCAGGAATACAACAGACATGGGGCTATTTGGAGCAAATTTATTTAAAAAAAAAAAAAATCCATCATGGTGGGTTTCCTACGTGAAATACTGTCAAGCTGTGAGAGGGAGATAGGGATGCTAGGAGAAAAGTGTGATGCACGTGCAGATGAGGAGGGGCCCAAGAAAGCAGGCTCCCCTTCTTAACATTGTTATTTTGTCAGATTTCAAAACTCGAAACATTCTGTGTATCTTATAGCTGATTATATATAAACGCTTGTTGGTATTTATATACTCTACGCTTTTATTTCAAAGTCCTCTCTCTCCATACATTTTGATAGTGTTTTCACCTTTGTGGAGGTTCATTAAACTCGCTTTGCTGCGGGATGCATCGAAAGCCAGTAGATAATCTGCAGGCTGTTGACGCCGTAATACTGTGATGGTTTGTATGCCATTAAAATGGATGACAGAAATGTTCATCTATGGAACCTGAACTCAATACATTGTGTCAGTATACAGTATAGATCCCTTAATCCATAGACTATTATTAAAATAGTGGATTAAGGAGTTGTTTGGGATCAGAGCGTGCTGTATATGTAACAAAACAGTTTAGCTGAGATTAGTATTTATTGCTCAACGCAAAAATTGATTGAAGGATTCATAGATGCTGATAATATCAGAGTTTGTGTTTGATTACTAAATTATTGCCTTTTTGCCATACAAGTTCTTGTTAAGAGCTGAGAATAAAATAGTCAGTTTGTGTGAAAAGGTAAAAACTGAATAACTGAAGTAAATCCATTATTAATTAAAATATTTTTTAACTTCATACTAATATAAAATATTAGTATTTAGATATATTGATATAAGAATAGAAATAAGCCAGCAAACACTGAATAGCTTTCATGGGTGAAAATTGAATATTAATATATTAA
>NW_008794408.1:2905441-2916420 GCF_000699145.1 Aptenodytes forsteri
AAATATTTTTTTAAAAAAGAGTTCGCAAGCTGTTATACAGATCAGTGTCAATTTAATCTAACCCAAAGCGAACTGGAAACCAGAAGTATTTTTCCCTACGGTTTCCTCCTGTCAGCAGTCTTTCTGAATTTGTCAGAAGGGGAAGTTTTGTTCAACTGTGTGGTAAAGTTGAACTGGGTAAGACAGTGGCAGTTTTACAGGCTTATCTGTAATGCAGCAGAAGGTTGTCAACAAGCCGTTTGGGTGATAACTCCACACGAGCACGGCGAGCAGATGATTTGAGGATTACCAGGCTGCTGGACAGGTCAGCTGGCATTTTTAAAATCTCTTCTGGAAAGGACCAAATCTGCAGCCAGAAGCTCTTTACTGGGTGGAAGGGGGAGGGAAACGGGGTTTGTTTAAAAGGCAGAGACCCTGGGGTTTGTTTGTGTGCCTGCCACAGATCGCCGAATTTAAAGCTCGCTCTGTATGCTGGAGAGCTGAACTCCGGTTGACGCTCGTTTTCAAGCGAACTAGTGGGCAAAGTAAAATCTCAGTAGCGAAGTGCCACCATGAGAAGAAAAAAATTGTTTATAAAAACTGTATTGTATTTCCTATAAGTAGAACAGAGCCATTTTTTTCCAAGGTGGAACGTGTTAGTACCAAATTTCAGTTATACTGCAAGCCATATTTAAAAAATTGTTTATAATCCTAGTTTAGGATTTTTTTTTTTAAATCTTGTTGTTGATAGTCCAGGTCCCTACTGTTCTTTACAGAAGAGTTTGGATATTTCTGAATGGAGGTTCAGACACTTTCATATCAAGCAAATAAAACCCCTGCAAGCATGCCTGTGCTGGAGATTTCTCTTCCACGGACGATCCGTCAGCGGATCGTATCTGTTAGTTTTCAGGTCCACTTCCTACATCTGGACAGCCCCTGGACATATGATGCTGTTGTTTGTAAGAAGCTTCTGAAACCCCATGCAGAAGGGTGCAGCAAATGGAGTTCGGCACAAGGCATCCACAAAGGCATCGCTTTGGGAGTGCACAGGAGTGGCACGCAGGGAAGACTGTTGTAGGCAATGATGCTCGTGCCCAGGGTGCGCACAGGAGTGGCACGCAGGGAAGACTATTGTACTTGTAGGCAATGATGCTCGTGCCCAGGGTGGTGCAGCAGGGACCAGGAAACCTTCGTATTCTCAAAAGTGTCACCTGAACCAGTGTGAAAGGAAAGACAGACCTTTGGCAGCCTTTCAGTGCGGCTCTGAAAGAGCTGCCACAGTTGTGGCCAAAGAACCGGGGAATCGGCACCGGGAAACTGGAGGGGAAAATACCTGGAAAAAAGCTGGTGAGCTTTGATGAGTTCATTTCCTCGCTCAGCTCTCTGCGAGGCAACGTTTAAGGAGTGTCCAGTTTTTATCTAACCCTAAAGGTTTGTACAACTTAGCTTTTACTTCTCATTAGTTAAAAAGTCTTTTATAACTTAGCCCTGTGGTACCAGCGGTTTGGATTAGGTTGCTGCTAGCTTCAGAAGTTACACTCCGCTTTGACATAAAAATAAATGAAAGAAACATTTGAAGAAGTCTTAGAGAAGTTACGTCTAGGCTGCCTACCTACCACCCTAACAGACGTCCCATAATTTTTTACATTTCTAAAGTCTTTATATAAAAGACAGTAGTCCGTTATCTTTTAATGCCGAAAGGAAAAAAAAACAGAAAAAGAAAACCAGAAAACACAGCTTTGACTGATTTCTAGTAAGATTCTTTTTATCCAGTAAATTTGTCAAGATCAAGAAGGTAAGAATACATGTTCTGAATATAGTGGATACTCTGAATATATTATTCTGTTTATAGTCTCTGAAACATCATTTAGATGCTACTGCTTTCTGTCATGTCAGAAAGCAGCATATCTCAAAAGAAAATAGTTTTCCAAAGAGCATTAAGCATACAAAGGCTAATGTCTCTTGTCACTTCAATGAAGTAATTTTCTTATTTTTATAAAGGGAACAGAAGGATTTGGCAAGTGTGATAAGATTTTGTGAATGTTTTCGATGTGAGAAACATCAAGTGAAATTATTTTGCTCTCCTCAAATAACCTGGGTACCCGTGCGTCCCAGCAAGAAACAGACTTTTCATCAGGTGAATAGTGGGACATAACTACGTTATACCCCTGTCCTCAAGCACAGACTGTTGCCACTGGCAGCAGAACTCCCTCAGGCTCCCTGCAGACGCTGAAGTGGGCTCCAGCCCCTGGGAAATCCTGCCGTCCCTTGCAAATGGGCAGAAGCGCTGTGCATGCCATGTTCTGTCTTGGCTAGGATTTTAAAGACTAAATTCTCCTTTCCTCTCTTTGCATGAATTAGAATTGGGTTTTTTATTTTTGTGTTCGTTTTGTTGGGCTGGAGAGGCAAAAATGCCAGGTAGCCCCCTCACTGACTCATCTCTGCTCAGTGCCGCGCGCCACAGCAGGATCAAGCCGGGAGCTCTCCAAAGACCTCCGCGTGGACAAGGCAGATGTAAATCTAGTGCTGGTCCCAGATCCCGAATTGAAGGGTCTGCTGACCTTGCCATCCACATTCATCACGGCCAACAGGTACACACAGCCCCCGCATCTCAACAGCCTCACAGTGACCAGCGTTAGAGGAGTATGTTGGAAATACACTTTCCATTTAACCTTCAGTTTTGTGCCTGATGTGGCATGAAAAGTGGTAGTTGTCGCAACGATTTTAATGACATGGAAACATTTTCTGCCACCAACTAGACCAGAATCATCAATCGTTTCACAGAGGTGGCCATGTGGCTATCACATGGCAGGAAATTTGTTCTCGAACAATTTGGGCTACTTTTGGATCAGCCGAGGACTGAAAAACTTCCCACCCTAGAGTCCGGCCGTGGAGAGCGGCCTACAACTTAAATGCAAGTAGAGGGATGCTAGGAGATGAAGAAACGTGCCAGCTAGCCACCTCCTGTATCTCACATCTTCTTTACAGGGAAAAGAGAGTTGTGCTTTAACTAAAGCAACGTAGAGACTTGGTTTCAGGTGGATTCGCATGAGTTGTGGCTATAAATGACCTACTGCTACCTGCAGCACCTCCTGACCTGCCTGGTGACTTGAGAGAAAGGATCATACGATTGCTCTCAAAGGTCTTTAGTTGAAATCAGCTGGTTTAAGTAGGAGATCTTGGCTAACCTACCGTGTTTGAACTGAAATGATTTCAGGATGGTCTCATGAACATTTCAGCCTGCAGATCTAACAGGAATATAGTCTCTGACATACCACCTTTGGGAGCGCCGCCCCACAGCCTGGCCTCCCAGGGGACAGCCACGACTGGAAGAGGACCCTGATTTCAGTCGCCAGGTAAAGCAACATTGGTTTTACAAACTTAACAAATGGTTAAATAGTCTTAAAGGGAGAATATTTACCGATACACCTATTGGACTAAAAAACTGGATCGGCAGACTTGTATTTCTCTCTGTGCTAATAATCCACTGACTGTAAAGGAAACTTGGCTAACAAAGTACACCACACTCACAGAACAAGCCCACTGCCCAGTTATGCTTGACAAAAATACTTTTGACAAGGAGGTGTAATTCATTGTTTAGAATCACTGAAATGTATTTTATAACTGTTTAACAAATGGTTAAATAGTCTTAAAGGGAGAATATTTACCGATACACCTATTGGACTAAAAAACTGGATCGGCAGACCTGTATTTCTCTCTGTGCTAATAATCCAACTGACTATAAAGGAAACTTGACTAACAAAGTACACCACACTCACAGAATAAGCCCACTGCCCAGTTATGCTTGACAGAAATACTTTTGACAAGGAGGTGTAATTCATTGTTTAGAATCACTGAAATGTATTTTATAACTGTTATTCTCTGGCGTTCACCCCAGAGGAGTAGCTGTGCTGCTTATCCAGCTGCTGCTGAAGGCGTAGAGAATCCATTGTAGATACAGAAGGGCTGAACATAAGACGTGAAAAATTTTGTCAAATTTTTGAATATGTTTACATCATGCGGGAGTTCCCTATATATATGTCACATTAGCCTGGTATTTCCTATTTATATTTTTAGTTTCACTTTCCTAATTTCAATCCATTCACATAACTCCATCTCAGACCTTGTTTTTTCCTTCGAAAACCCACTGCCATATGGAGGAAACATTAAAATTATTGGATCCAAAGTAAAAACAAAAGCAGCTTAGTGTTAGCGCAAGAGGCTTAAATCGAGACAAATAAACCTAAGTTAAACTGAAAGTAAAAATTACAAATAATGTTGGCCAGTAGATATATACCATATACCACACAGAAAGCCAATATCATCCATAGTGGAAGCACAGAGTCTTCAGAAAAAGATCATCATTTTCAGAAATACTGAAATAAACTTCCAAGGGAAATCTGTGCGCTAAGCACAGAAGAAAAATCTCCAGCGGGAGTATTTTTGAGAAGAGGCTGCCTTGCCTTCAAGAGTTGCACCAGGGGAACGCGCACTGCTATGCGGCCAAGTGATTTTCTTTGACTACCATTTCGTGAAGAAGGTCATGTGGTGTTTTCAGTACGGACGGGACCCAGAATAATCCTTCCACAGCCCAGCTTTCCTCTTCTGTTTGCTATTTTAATGCTGCGATTTATACTTAGTGCTGCTGTGAGTGACAGCTACTATGGCAGCCACCTGTGTATCTCCCAGATAACGATGGTTGGCCTGATTAACTGTCATGGCTTTGGGATATTTAGGAGTAGCCTTTAGTTGCTCAGTTTTTAACAGAATAGTTGAAAATGAGACTGCTACGCTTGGTGGCCATAGGATGAATTCAATCTCTTCCACGTGTAAAAATCTTGTCAGTGTTCATCTACAGGAATAAACCTGGCCCCTCAAAAATGCCAAAGGGTAACTGGATGACACCAACCCGTGATCCTTTACTACAGACTTCCATCCTGCTTCCCAAAGACCACTAGATGTTAATTATTAACGCTGACCTGCAGGTTTTAACCAAAATTTTGGCAGGCAGCTCTGGGAGTTTCTGTGACAATGAGCATCAGCTAACGGGGAGGGGAGAAAAAGCAACAACCCCCCCCCCAACCCGCTCTCGGGACAGGCAGTGAGATGACGGAAAAAAATTGCCCAAAGTTATAATGAAAGGGGTGGGTTATAATTATTACTCTCTAATTTGTTAGCCCTATGCAATCTCTTTTACCCCTGCTGTGGATGTTGCCGCTGCCGGCAAGACGTGGCAGCAAACACTTGCTTCTTCCTATGCCTCCACTCATCAGTACACAGCTGCTGCCCTGAAACGGTGTTAAAAAATAAAAAGAAGAAATATGTGTTTGCACCCAAATAAACACGAAGGGCTGGAACAAGCCCGTACCAAACTGGGAGCTCTGGCTTGCGCTACGTGCGGGAAGCCTGGCCTCTCCCAAAAGAGGCTGGTCTACCGCGCTCCTGCCAGCCGCTGCGTTTGGTAGGGCATGGAGAGCTACGGCCAACGCCTGCCACGGGTGTTAATTCGAGATCTGCCGGCCTTGGCTGCTTTGCAAGTATTAGCTCCGGCCCTGAATAAAAATGGTGTTTCTACACGACACCTAGTAGGAGCGTCACGCCTGGTGTGGTGGAGTTTCTGAGTTTTAGGGAGCAGCAAAGTGCGGGAGGCCCTCTCTGCGCTGGTGGGGAAGTTGGGAGCGGCAAGTTTGCTGTTGTCATGCCCAAGGAGGGGCTGAAAGAGAGAAGCGGCCAGAAGGGTCCTGAAAAGTCTGAAACATCATCAGATCACAGCCTCACAGAAGAGCAGAGCTTGGTAGGGCTGAGGGGATGACCTCAGGCTCTTTACTGTCTTCAAGGATCCGTAATTCAAGGAGGCAACAGAGCTGTGTAACAGCGTGCCCGTGACTGGAGGTACTGGAGGGTCAGCGCTGCACAGAGGTCTTGCCCAAGTTGGGTTATGACAGCACTTTTCTTCTTATACTCTGCCCTACGGTTTTGATCCCATTAACAAGAACAAACTTCTTTAACATCAGCTTATGCATCGTGACTTTCCAGAAATGCATAATTCCTTGATATCCCCAATAAATTTACCAAAACCCAACAAAAACATTCAATAAATCCTTTGCACCAATAGAATGATTTTAATACAATTTAAACTTTGCATCCTCTTAAGTTTTGAAATGATCCCAGTTCCTTTTCCCTTTCATTTTCCTTTAGAGCTTAACTGCGGTAAATAGAGCTCTTTTATTGAGTACTGTAAACTTCCTAAGAGCATATTTATTTGTTCTTCCATGAACTTCTTTTGATGTGACTAGCCCTGACTTAGATGGATTTCTGCTATATATACCATATATGAACCAGTAGTGTTGCAGCTTCCTCTGTATTTGCTCAGGCCGTGAGATTCAAAGTTGATTAAAAGTGCAAGAGGAAGTATTTGTCTTTGCTGTCATCTATTTGCAGCCCTAGAACTCTAATATTTTTCATGCAATTTCTGCTTCCCATTTATCCCCTTTATCTTCGGCAGTGTTTTCACTGAGGACTCCAAGGCTACAACTTTCCCTTCCCAGTCCTGCACAGAGGTGGCCCATGAGTCTGTCTCTGTCTGGAGGGGCTCCCTGCTGGGTATTTGTTTCTTTGGATACTGTGCACTGGGACTCGTCTTACAGCACGCAGAAGTGTATTTCTGCATCAAATTACATGGCAGATGGCTGGCTGAGGTTGTTTTACCAGCAATCCTCTGAAGTGCCAGGGATGAGTGGGACAGGAGACGGCGTCCTGTCCAACAAAACACTGAGATTGCAAGTCCTGTCCCATTTTGTGCAGCAACCGTCTTCAGAAACTTGTCTGTAAAGCCATTTCAAAAGACAGAAAGACAGACATATTAACCCTAAAATAATCCACCGGTCAAGAAAATCTCCGGGGATTTAGAATCATGTTCCTAATCTGCCTAAATTTGTCTGCCTATCTTGCTCTGTTCAGAAATTCTGTTCTGGGTCTAAGATGTCTCTTCCAGCAAAAAAACCCGCTTCAGACTGGTAATAGACTGCCAGAGAAGAGTTGTGTTTAATAAACCAGCATTTTCCTGGTACATTAATCGATTCTTTGGGCTCTGCCCCCCTGGGTCTGGATATTGTCCTTCTCGAAGGGAAGGAAGCCTCTTTCTTCCTCTCTGCAATTTTTGTCCAGAATTACTACTGTCACCCTGCTTTCTGGTACAAACAGTAAATTTAAGGCCACCCGCTGCTTCCCTTTGCCTTGCCCTCCACCTGCCTCGGGGCTGCACTGATCCGACATTATGCAGCAGGAGAACATGCATAATTGTGAGATTTAGCTCTGTTGCTGTCACTACGGCCTGCAGACAGCAGGAAAAGGGCGACAGAACAAAACATCCATTTCTTCTCAGCTGTCTCACTAGCCTTGCCACAACGGGCAGAGACGAGCAGCTTCCAGGCGAAGAGTGGTTAGGACTCCTTGCGAGAACCTGCAGAAAAAAGTAGGAAACAGGTCTGACCTTCTGATTGTTGCAGGTTTTTTTTTTTCCTCCAGCTCCTAAGCAAGGCTGGAGGAAAAAAATGTCACAACCAAACTGCTGCTTGTATCCTTGGGCCATGAAGGGAAGGATCGGGCCACAAAGGGAAGGATCGGGCCTCTCCGCCAGCCCACGGACTTCCTCAGTAGTATCCCAAAGCGACTCATTCCTAGTGCACGCGATGGGCGGGAGCAGAACACGGCCCACCTGCCGACCTCCAGTGAACGAGAAGCTTGCTCGCCTTCAGCCATGCCGAGGGCAAGCAGAGGCCGGGCTGTGTTTGTGCGTCTGCCTGTCCTCTTGGGAGGTCACCACGTGCACTTCTTCCTCACATAGTCGTAGCCAAGTCAGTTCATGCTGTGATTTTACACACCTCAACTGAATAGTAATTGTGAACAAATCAAAAGATAGTCATGGAAAGTTGGGGAAAAATATCAGAAAGAATGTTTTCTCTACCTTAATAATTTCCCCAAAATAGAGAAGAAAATTAAAAATAAATCTACTGTCTTCTTGAGACAATCAAAGAAAATGAAAAAAAACCCAAAACAAACCCAAAACAGAAAAACAAAACCAAAAAAAAACCCCAAAATGAAGCCAAAGTAAATCTTGCGCCGGCAGCAGCCGGTAGTCATGCTGAACTGTTCAAAAATGAGGACCTGACACTATTGAAAGTACGAAGCTGGGAAACAGCATTCGGCCCGTCTCACCTCCCAGGCCGGCCAGCCTTTCAGGGCACTCCGCGGGGCCCCCTCTGAAGCATCCCTCTTCTAGTGAGCTTAGAAAAACTGTTTGAAGGTATCAGAGTGGGTGCCCGAGTGAGAACAATTCATCCTTATAAAGCAAGGCTGTCTATCTGAAACACGATTCATTCTAAAGGACCCTTGCTAGCCCTGCGCCCACACTAGACACAGAAGACACCTTTTTAACGTCTTCACAGAGAAATTATTTGAATGATTACTGTTACTGTTTTTCACCTTGATTTTTTGGCTGCCTACTTCCAGAAACTTTAAAATTAGCATGCATATTTAAAGATAAAATGTTAAGGATAAGCCCCCCCTCAGTAGCGTGCTTTGGCAACTCTTCCCATCATCCCCTTAACTCTGCTCCTGCACTTTGTAAGTTTATACGTGCTGTGGCCAGCAGGTGATGCTAAAATACCTCTGAGGGAAGGAAGAATTTAAACTGCCTTTCCACTGAAAGCGCTGGAATCCTGAGAAGCAGCAAGAATGCCCCGTCACCCAAATGTGACAGGTTTCATTTGTAATCTTCTGGCACATCTGATTTACAAGCACTTAACTACTCTCATCTCATCAACAGTGAGTTCCAGGTGTTTCAAGCAAGAAGAAAGAAAATGCATGATGGCAGCTATACAACAATCGACTGATAAATTAAGTCTCTCAGTCCCTGAAGATTTATGCTTTAATCTGAAGCGTCATACACTTGTGTACGAGCATGTACCCAAAGTCAATATATGAGGTAATAGGAGAAATATTTCAGGAGTCAGCTTTATGTAGATACATAAATAAGCAGATTGCTATTAACTGTCTGGCATAAGGAGAAACAACAGGATACTGAGAATAAAAAAAATGAAGTTAGAGGTGAATTGTAGGAAACTATGTTTGGGAGAAGACTAGAACATCTCTGCACAAGTAATCTTCTTTCCTGTAAGAAAATACTTAGTTTTGATGAGCTCCAAGAGCAAGAGTTGGGACTATTATCAGAAGTGAGAGCTTTTAGATGACCAGTAATTGAAAGGAAAAAAGGGATGTAAACGCAGAGATGAAATTGTTCCTTGCAGAATATGCATCATTCTCTAAATGATGATTAGTAATTAATCCAAGGGAGCAAGCAGGGATTTGAGAACGAGCTAACTTGGATGAACAGCTCATTTCAGAACCAGTAACTTTAAAGAAAAATTATGAAGAGGAGATACAGCTGCCCCCAGAAATGAGGCTGTTGCCCAGACTGGTAAGGCACAGAAAGAGGACAGCGTGTAACTTCATGGCGTAAAGTCATGGTCACGGGCATCCCACGCCAGCTAAGCTTATCAAAGTGCTAGCTCATACAATTTGATGTTCGGGGTAGCTGGAGCAGGAAAACTAAATCCAACACTGCAGTAACATTCAATTACAACAACGGACAATGTTTATCAACCATCAAATATAAAAACTTCTCCCAGCTGTTGAGGATTTACCGTACTTTCACGTGACTTATTCCTTACCTGTCAAAGTCAAGATCTCTATCAGCTGAGTAACAATAATTCACCAAGCAACCTCAGTTTTTATTTATCGTGCACTGCTAATGTAGTCAGGGTTGGTGACAGCAGCCCCTCTCCCGCAACCCCACAAAGCTTTCCAGGAATACTTGGCCACAATTTCAAACTCTACTGACCAAAGTCAGATACACCAAAACCACTCCCTTTCAAGGTCTCACTCCTCCCCTACCTTGCCTGAAGTACAGGTGTCGTCCAGCCTACAACCTTTCTTAATTTAGAGATTGGTATTTTTGCCTTTACTAGCATTAGTAAACCGGTGCTTCTCATCCACAACATTTCATATTTTGGTTTGTACGTCAGTTCAAACAAGACTTGATCTGTGTTTCCTGTCCCTTCAAACCGGTTATTCAGATCAGTGTAACTCTGAGCGCCTCAGACGCCTGCCTGAATTCCATCCTGTTCTGCCCTCTATTCCTCACTTCTCTTCCAGACTTACTTTTCCTGAAGAAAATACAGGTACCACCCATGACAGGACTAAAGTACCCACTTAAAGAATTTTTCAGGCAATCGCAGAGAAACTCTAGTTACCTTCCTTCCACCTCAGTATCCAATGACCAGACAGCTCACCTACCTCTTCTCACCACCCCGCACAGGACAGGCTTTCTCCTCCATCCACAAATATTGACGGACCTCTGTGCGATACCATCACTCCGAACGTCTCAAGCCCCGAAGGGACAGTAGCACGTGGTGTTACAGAAACATGGGAATACACCTACAGCTTCCACAACGCTGCCTACACCTTTGCGCTTGGTGCTACGTCTGCATCATACCCATAACCACACACATTCTGGGGAGCTGAGTTTTCAAATACAAAAGGGTTGTGCTACTTGTAAGAGCTAGGTAGGGCAATCACTGCTCTTTGCACTCACGGCAAAGACAGAGGGTTGACATGTAACACGTGTTGACACGTAACACGTTGACACGTTGGCCTGTATCAGAAATAGTGTGGCCAGCAGGAGTAGGGAAGTGATCGTGCCCCTGTACTCGGCACTGGTGAGGCCGCACCTCGAATACTGTGTTCAGTTTTGGGCCCCTCACTACAAGAAGGACGTTGAGGTGCTGGAGCGTGTCCAGAGAAGGGCAACGAGGCTGGTGAGGGGTCTGGAGAACAAGTCTTCTGAGGAGCGGCTGAGGGAACTGGGGTTGTTTAGCCTGGAGAAGAGGAGGCTGAGGGGAGACCTCATCGCTCTCTACAACTACCTGAAAGGAGGTTGT
>NW_008794408.1:2917146-2917503 GCF_000699145.1 Aptenodytes forsteri
TGATCTTAGAGGTCTTTTCCAACCTCAATGATTCTATGATTCTATATATGTAAGGAAATCTGTTTTCAAGCAATCCTAAGCAAAACCGCCAAATGGGAGAGAGGTCAGCAGCAAGGAGGAGATTGCACTAATGACCTCAGCCTTTCCCAGCCATCCCTCACTGCCTTTTACCTGAAAATGGCACAAGCCCCATGAAGATATTGTCCGTGACTAGCTCACAGTCAGCTAACATTTGCGATACGGTTGCAAGACTCCAGTGAAGCAGCCGAGGGCACACGTGATCTGTACGACAGCAAAAAAATTACAAAGTCTTCCGGCTGGTCCAACACAGCCAAGCAATTCAATAAAACGTGAAGC
>NW_008794408.1:2917541-2948891 GCF_000699145.1 Aptenodytes forsteri
GGGTTGACGGTTGGACTCGATGATCTTAGAGGTCTTTTCCAACCTCAATGATTCTATGATTCTATATATGTAAGGAAATCTGTTTTCAAGCAATCCTAAGCAAAACCGCCAAATGGGAGAGAGGTCAGCAGCAAGGAGGAGATTGCACTAATGACCTCAGCCTTTCCCAGCCATCCCTCACTGCCTTTTACCTGAAAATGGCACAAGCCCCATGAAGATATTGTCCGTGACTAGCTCACAGTCAGCTAACATTTGCGATACGGTTGCAAGACTCCAGTGAAGCAGCCGAGGGCACACGTGATCTGTACGACAGCAAAAAATTACAAAGTCTTCCGGCTGTTCAAACACAGCTAAGCATTTCAATAAGAAGTGAAGCTACCAGGCTAGAGGTGGACCAGGTGGCTTGCCATGAGATACAGCTTGCCGTAAAGCTGCTTTTTTCTCTCTTCTTTCTTAGAGAAAGAAAACCAAACTCCCACACCATGCTTTCAAAACACGATTTGGACCGAGGATTACTTTCCGACTAAATTTGGCAATGATGGTCACTTTTTTCAGACTCTGAAGAACCAGTTTTTAAATTATTTACCAGCCACCAAAAAACCGACGCTGAAGTGTTATATTTCGTCTAAATTTGCTCTGTCTTCATGCAGCTCAGCAATTTGTTCCTACCTCTTAACCTTCCTATTAATTTACATTTTCTCAGATATCCGTGCAGCAAGTGCATTTTAAGAAAGTATCTGGTAATATAGAAAGATTTTGGAAGAAGCCAGTATTTTGAAAGTTTAGACAAAACCCCAGGCCTCCCAAGAGATCCGAAGAAAGATACGGCACACAGTAGAACATTTGGATGCCCTAACACACACCAGAAGCCTAAATGCTAGAAAAACTTTAAATTATCTGAGGCAATAATGGGTTTCAAGGGAGGGGACGACTTTAATATAGCTCTTCCGTAAAACCTGTGATGTATTAAAAACTTTCTGGATTGTTTCAAGTACTGCACACTGAAACCTAACCATTTCAAATTCCAAACCAGCTGCAATTATTACAAGGCAAGGCTGCTTGAAAAATTGTCTGTGCAGCAGGTTTAGATTCCAGAAGATAACGACACACTTCACAAACTGCCTTTAAAGGTGAAAATGAGATACTTGAGAACCTGCCGTGACTTCTCAACTAGTCTGTAGGAAAAAAAAAAAAAAAAAAAAAGGGAAATGCAAAAGGGAAATACACCCATCAGTTTCAAACCCGTATACAAACCACATGGCTACATCTATCTCGCTTCTGTTAATCTGGGTTTTAAACAGCAGTTGTAAATACATCACAAAAATCTGTTTTCGTACCTCTACACTGAAATTCTTGAGCACCTATTATATTCATATTTGAATAACAGACAACTGATTCATGTTTCTCAAACTAAGCATTCCCATTTGTGTAATAACTATTGATGATTTTGAGCAGTGACTATACACACAGTAGGTGATCACAAAACCAGGGATATTAAGAATATTCAATTTTATACTTTTTAAAGTTTAAATCAAGAGTCACACTACAGCTCACTGCATTAGTAAAGAACAAACGCTTACCACACTCACCCTTTTCCTGTTTTCAACGTAAAACATGGAAGATTTATCTGAAATCAGCATTTCCTAGCGACTGCATGTGGGGAGGGGCACAAGAACAAACCTGTCCACAACGTCTGAACAGAGCTGTGGTTGGGGATAGGCAGAGCACGAGAGTGGTGTGGTTCATCTGGGAGGGGCTGTGGAGGAAATGTCACCTGAAGCCTTTTTACGTGCCAACTTTTAGGAGGTTAATAATGACAAGTTACCTTAACCAAAGATATTTTTATTGGGTTCAGTATTCAAGCATCATTAGGTTAAGGTCTTTTAGAAAGGTAAACCGGTAAGAATAAAAAACCCCAACCTTATGAACGGCAATCGGTACATGAAGTTTCATTTTAAATAAAATTTTATCAGGCTTGTGAAAACATGCCAAAAGCCAAATTGCGTTACGAGTCTAAAATTACCAAAATTGCCATGAACAAAATACTCCATTTTCAAAAAAAGCAAATATAGGTTTAACGCTAGTCGTCCAAAATCGTCACTAGTCTCTTAATATAAGGCAAAACCAGTAATTTTCTTTTATTTTTTAACCTACATTAAGTACAATCAGCAACAGTTGCCTTATAGAATATGCATCATCGAGATCTAAAAGCAAGATCAGCAGGGAATGCTGACTCATGCGTTATAAGATCTTCTCCACATACTGACAATTCCATAGCAACCTCTGAAAACGTATCTGGGTTAAGGACTGGATTAATGCTGTAGAGTGGTTCGTTAAATGTGTGTATAATTTAATTCTCATGCGCCACAATCACATTTCCGTGTTATTGCCATGTAGCACAAATAACATTTCCGGCAGATCTAAGGGTGTGTCAATATACATTAAACCATAGAAAATGCCATAAAATACTCTATGCAATCTTTAAGCATCCATCTTCAATATAATTGTATTTACACATTTTTATGAACTTATAATATGTAATAAGCCACTGAAGACATTTTTACAATATTTATTAGATTATGAATTTATAAATTCAAGGACTCAGAGGCACATCGTTTAAAAGGCCAAGAACACCGAAACTAATGAAGTCACAGAAATCAGAATATTTATGGACGTAACACCAGTAAAAAATAAAAATCACATCCAAACTAAAAGCAACACTTCTTTAGAGTCATCCTTCAAAGTTAGCATAATAAAAAGTTCTCATTTCCCTCAAAGAAAAATAATTCATCCCAACTACCAAGCTAGAAAAACCTATTTACAGTTGTACTTTGATCAGAAGTATCATTAAGTTGTGTAATACAGCCAACTTCTACTCTGCCGTTAGAATTGAACGTTTCTTTTAAAGTATAGTCGTATTTACAAATGCATAAATATCGTAACTCTGATCTTCATTTAGATCTGAATGAAAACAGGTTAAGTCACAATACAAACGTGTTAGTGGAAAAAGTAGCTGCATATTCAGTATCATTCTCAAAGAATAGGAAGCCAATACTTCTGATAAAGCTCAAGTTCATCAACTAGACCAGGTCTTTAAGTTATGTTAATGAAGATTAAACCTCTTCCGTGTTAATTCTTTGCATTGCTTTCTTCAGTCAACTTTCACCACGCTGTATATTTTGGTTACAAACCAAAAGCATGCAAAGAATCCAATTGTACCTAAAAAAACAACAACAAACAAACAGAAAGAAGTTACACTCAGGAAAACTGACACAGGAGGCATCAATTTCTATCTGTAGTTCATAAATCAGGACATACGTACAATATTCTAAATAATTTAATTGCCTAATTATGCAATCTGCTCTCTTTAGTCTTCAGTACATCCATCAGATCAGCTAATGGAAAGTTACAGACTGTACCTGGTCTTTATAGGCATCAACTACTATACAAGTATCTCATTATTTTCACAATCATAGAGCTGATCACATGGAAGACTCTCGTTTTAAGATGTTTCTGTGTTATTTCTCTTCCTACATATTTGTTCTTTGTTGTTTCATTATTTCCCAGTCCAACTCCTTCACACTGCTCCACTTCACCCTTCTTCAGTGACTAGTCACTCACACTCTACCTGATCTGCTCAGCTGGTCAGAATATTGCTATTATATTTAATAAATCAATTAGATTGACAGCATCAAAAGGAGTCCCCATTTCTTAGTTACACGTTAAGGTCTTGGAAAATTAGAGCACTACCTTTATTTCTGCGTAAATGAAGTTAACACGAATTTCAAACCATAGCGTAGTTACTACACAACTTGTACTTCCTATTGAAAACGTGTTACATACCTTAAAAATAAACACTTCTGAAATACTTAAGGCAGTCAAAAGATGTAAGCAAACTTGAACTGAAATTTAAGGACGAAGACTGTTTCCCTGGTAACTTATAATCCTTTTAGCTGAACAAAAATAGCTGCATCCCTTCTCTTTGTGAAACTCCAACAGAAGTTTTGAACAGAAATATTCTTTTGAATGCAAAGTAGTTAATATAGTTGGGCTTTGTTAATCTAACTGGATTACTTCAAAATGCAGCCTCAATCAGAACGATAATGGACTGAACAGCAGCTCAGAACACCTGTTACAGGAACCTTCGTTTCCCACAAAAACTAGGTCAGGAAAAAAGCCCTGAAGATTATCTGATTTTTGCCTGAGTACCTTTTCTAAAATCATAGCCTGATGCAAGAGCCAAGTAGGTTCTTTAAAGAAAAAAAATTGCCTTTATTTTAGATCTGATAAGAGGCACAACAAAAGTTGTGTGCTAACTCATTCACTGTACAAGCTTAGAAGGAAGGAACCATGAACGATACCACGGTAATTTTTTTTCTTTTCCTTCACGCTCGCTAAACTACTGATGTTTAACCGACTCATTTACTGTGATACGTAGTTGTGGTCCCAGCTGTGAATCAAAGATTTGTCATGTAGCTCCCGGTATTTTGCCTGCTGAGCCTGATCAATGACCTGGAATGCAGTATGGATGCAAGTGCCTGAAGCATGTGTTACACTGACATAGCAGCAGGGCACCGTCAAAACCCTTCCTGATACTGACGATTTTTAACAGATGAGTAAGCAGCAGCAGAATAGTTTTGATACAACAATTATGATTTTCTCTTTTCAGCTTCTTTATCATCCTGACACAGGAAGTCAGTTGCCTTTAGGAGCAGTTTTTGCTAAATTGCTAATATGCTTTTTCGTTTAAGAAGCAGGGCCTGTCCCTTTACCCTGCCTCTAACTTTTTCTGTAAAACCTTATCTCAAAGCACTTCAGTAAATCTCAGAGAACTGAACATATCCACTTTTGAATGCATATCAACCTGAATGGACAAAATTATTCTTAAATCTTAAGAAAAAAGGACTATTCCCTCACATTAAAGGATAATTTGCACTTAATCTTGTGGGAAGTAGATAAAAAAAAAATCGTTAAGCATATGATGTTTCAAAGTTCTAACCGTTTGGTTAACTTCACCTCTATTCTCCCCTAATTTCAATATAGAAACCGAAAATTTCAAGAAATGAAAGCATCCAAACTCTGAAAGCTTAGTTCAAGTCGCACGGCAAAATTCACATCTCCACTGTCCCAATTAGATACGAAGGACTACCACAGAAAGCATCTCAAGGAGTCTCAGAGTAAACCACCTCTTCTTTCCATGCTTGTGAACCTACCCTGAAAAGGACTCCCCAGATTTGCTGGCAGGCGCTGCACAGCCAACTGGTCAATTGAAAGTGAATGCGTGAGCAAAGGAAAAGGGAGATGCACTGGACACATCTTAATGCCTTTAGACGATGTGACATGACTGACTTTAAAGAATAAGGGCGAAAGATGGAAATTATATGGGTACCGTAGGTGCTGAAAAGCAGTTAAGCCAAGTCTCAGCATAGAAAATTTACTGTAAATGCCCTTCATCTTGAATGTGTGCACTCCAGAACTACTGCATGCACCCAAAGTAAACAGATTGAATAAAGGAGGCAGGCAAAACACAATTCTGGTTTTGGCCAAAACTGTTTACTATTGAAGGCAGACATGCTGAATATCTATTGGAAAAGCTAGTGAAACTAAATTAATTGACCTTACACTTGTGTAAGGCCTAATTATTTTTTCACACTACTTCGTAAGTTTGCACCGCATTTAAAATTGATCTACATACAGCAGTACACATTCATTTCTAGTTGAACAACCATGCATTCTTAAATTCTTTAGTTCAATGTAAATTCAATTTAGTTCAATGTAATTCTTTAGTTCTATTAGTAAACCCAGATCACAAATAAAGGTTAAGAGAAAGGCAGGGCAAGAAATAAGACGGAGCGAGAAAGGGAGGCAGAATCTCTGATCTACGCATTCAGAATGACTTGCTAACCAGTACCCAAAATCTAAGTAGAGATGATGTGTAACTTACAAAACATCTGCAAGCAACACCAAAACACATTTGACTGATTTAAAAAGGATGGTAGATAAAAGTAACCACTTTTGGAACACAGCTTGATGACTTTTCAAAGAGATTATGTAACGTACATAAGTCCCATTCCCTCCTTTTAACAGGCAATGACTCAAGAAACTCCTTGCAGGCTCTTGCTCCTGTTCATCATCATCTGCATTCAGTCGAGGTGCACAAACTGCTTCAATATTTCCTAAGCTGAAGCGGCAATGTCTTTGAAATTAATGTTCAATTACGCTTAAAATGAACACCATTCTCAAATGTCAGTTCTTCTCCCACTAGATTTTTTTTTTTGTTCTCCTACATTAAGTGGAAATGAAAATTCTGCTTACAGTTATAGTGAGATCTGTATTAAAAGCTCTGATGACAAGCCATTTGTGTTCCAGCAGGCCTCAAAATACAGCCTTTATAGCTGTATACATAAATCCATATCAAAGCCTTAGGAATCATTAAACTTCTTCAAAAACATAGAGCTTGAAATCATTTAAAGCATCGATCCGTTCAAAATACTTTCAAAAATACTGCTCTGTAGGGTAAGGTCCACAAAGACTGATTACATTCTGCTGGAACAGAATTCATTATTTTTAAGATTTTTGGGGAGTCGGTGGTTGCTGCCTTCTTGCATGAGAGTTTGAAAGGACACTTCTTGCATCTTTCACTGCCATTCCTTCACCCCAAACAAGGCGTAAGTGTGTCTGACCAAAGATTCCTTTTTAGTGCTGAAGATGACAAAGGAAGATTTTGTCATCTCATCTCACTTACTGAAGAGGAAATTGAAGTGCAGCACCTAAGACAGGTGCTTTTCCAAAAGTTCACAATAAAGATGACAAGGTTCTGACATGACTACATTAAAAATGGTTAAGAAGTTCTGTCTGCTTCCCCTGCCACTTCAATGCAATTGGGAAAGAAGGTAAAGAAGTTCCGGAAGAGAACAAATACGGGGGGGGGGGGGGGTATTCTCTGTCAACTTTCACTCCTCTCTCTTCCTTCCCCCTATTCCACAAAAGCTGCATTTTTTTCCTTAGTTGACACTGTAACTTTAGACTTGACTGTGTGTGATTTGAAGTGTGTTTCTCCAAAGACAACTAATTTAAAAAATTGAGTTTGTCACACAACTAACACAGGAATGAAATCTGGAGAAGTATTTATCACAGTATTCTCTGTCAACTTTCACTCCTCTCTCTTCCTTCCCCCTATTCCACAAAAGCTGCATTTTTTTCCTTAGTTGACACTGTAACTTTAGACTTGACTGTGTGTGATTTGAAGTGTGTTTCTCCAAAGACAACTAATTTAAAAAATTGAGTTTGTCACACAACTAACACAGGAATGAAATCTGGAGAAGTATTTATCACATTTAAAAGTGTCATATTTGAAGATCTAATTACAAGCCACACCTCAAATTAGCAGTAGTTTTGCCTCATCCTCACTTAATCTCTTTCACTAAAATTTGTGATCAGAGAATTGGAAAACATTACACAACTACCTGGGGGGGGGAGGGAATAAAAGACTTATATACAAATTTATGATCCTGTATCAAGATAAGTTTTGCCAAGGATTCTACTGTGCAAAGCTAAAGGTAGACTCAACATTTAAAATTAAGGTTCAATATACTTACCTGTGAAAAGGAAGAAGATCAAAACCATAATCATGGTATAACCAAAATATAAAATGGTGCTAGCCGTTCCTGTGATTTGCAGTTTAGAAAAAAAATAATGTATTGCATATATTAGGAAATAAACTGCAGTGAAACCACTAGTGAGAAACGAACGCCACTGCCAGTGATAGTCCTAGAAGGGGTGGGGAAAAAAATATGTATGAGTAATATTCCATATACCTCTAACGCGCTGATCCTATTACTGAATGCAGAGCTACTTTTTCTTTTATTACTTTACCAAAAAGTGAGTTTTTATATAGTTTTTATCTACAGGAAAAAAACCATATATAATCAATACTGCGTTAATTACACCATTTGCAATTACAGATAAGAAACCTAAAGATCAATATCAAATAAGCAAAAATCTGAAGACCCAAATAAGCCAGACCTACTATTGCCAGCCACAGAGACTGGTTCTCCCCCGCCCCCAAGGTTGGGCATGTGCAAAAACGCACACTGATTGAACAAAGTTAATGGATTAGTTTAGCATCTTCAGAAAACAGGGAGTTAAGGCTCTAAAGATGAGATATCTGACTTAGTGGTACTCGGTGCAGGGTTTTAATATTTGTTACGAGTTTTGCCAAAAGTAGCCTGCTTCACTTCTGCTTCACTTTCTAAGACATGATTTAAGGACATCTAGTAACGGTGTTTATGTTGAATTCTGGAATACTTATTTCCAATTACAAAGCCTGAAAAATTTTTGGAAGCATCCTTAAAAACAATATCAGGTATGAATACTGAAGAATATTTCTTACCTCTGCACATAGATGGAAGTAGCAGAGCAATATTGTGGCCTCAGAACATGTAATAACCAAAATAATGAATACCAGAAACAGGAAGCCAAACATGTAATACATCTGGTGAGACCTATAAAAGGGAGTTTAAAAAAAAATATTTAAATGGACACTGTGCTAATATTATTTCTTCATATGCAGTAATATCACCTTCACCTTAAGTATTCCCCTTCCTACTGAGGTACTATCAGTTGTACGGCCATACAATTGGGTAATTTGTTTTCTAACTGAAGAATAGGAGCCTCAGCAGCTCAGTCTGAAAACAGCGAGAAAGCAAGCCGAAAGCATGGTCCTGTTTGGGATTTTAGGGAAAGAACTGCCTAGACATAATGAGTGAAATTACAGTTCCAGTGAAGTCAGCGTGACCTCTTCCACTGACTTCAGCAGAACTTGGATTTCACCTCGCATTTCAATCAAAGGGGCAGAGCTGCAAAATAACAAGATATGTCAAATGCTGTAGCTGTCTACGTTGGGTAGAGGCACCTATTCAAGGTTCAGAAACAGTTTAACAAGACCCAATAACTAAATTGTGCCAGAAGGAAGACAAATCCCTCACAGTAGATTAGTTTGTCAGCGTGCTATGAGCTCACATCAGAATTCACTTACACTGGACTAGTCTTCGGTGCTTTATTTTTTAAAAGAATCACTCTCTGGTGCCTTTATAAAGATTTCACAAAATTTGTTCTTGTTTATTTTTTCTCCCAAGAGTAGTAATACTTTCCTAGCTCAACAACTACGAAAAAACCTCAAGACAATTTTAACATACTTACTATTCTCAAGTTATATGCCGTATGTCAGCTTCAGAGCCACTTCCACATGAAGTCAGAGGAATAGCATGAGAAAACTAGCTATTCGAATATTGTAGGTCAGCTGTAAATTGCTAAGCATATCACAGCCACTTCTCTACACACCTCAACAAGCAAAACAGGCACTGAATATCTTCTAAACCACAAAACATTAAAAATATGTTAACATTTAAATTTTTATTGAACCAGTACCTGGTAACCCTGCATCACCAAAAATCAGTCAAAGCATCTTGAAGAAAAACTTTCACAAAGAAATTACCACCTTTTACGACAGAGAAAATTCAAACAGATCGTGGTTAACTTACCAAATACTATTGAGAATAAAGAACAACTGTATAAAGATACATCCAAAAGGCAGAATCCCTCCCATGATAATGCCAGGTAATGGCTTTGTATAGAATGATTGCTCAGGAATCTGACGAGGAATTTGATTTGTGCGAACAGGGTGTTCAATAGCCTTTAAACAAAAATAAGAAATTGCTAAATAAATAACTTGCCAAACTACAGCACCACCTTTTTGCTTTCTTTCGGAAATGAGTGGTGGCATGCGCACACCCAGCTACCACTACATCTGCTTTCGCTACCAGCCTAGCTACCGACATTTGCTAGGCAAACGAGCTAAAAGACAGCTCTTACCAAAAACATAGCAACAGGTATTTTGGACTTCCCTTTTTATGATTACCTATCTATGATCTGTTACAGAGCCTGAGCTGATTTCTCACTTTTCAGCTGGGGGGTGGTGGTGGTGCAGACTCTTGCTTTCCCCTTCTAAAAATCCCTGTATGTTGTTTTTCAGGATTGACTCCAAGAATCACATTAGGGTAAACTTACAAACTGAGAGGATTCAATCTGGCAATTAAATCCTAACTGAAGAGGCATACATAGATCAGCATGGTGGGAGAAAAAATTTAAGCCAAATAAATGCATACTTTGCCATCTTTCCCCTTTCGTAAAGATTACATCAAGAGCATCAATAGATGCTTGCTAGGTACTTGCTTTCTGATTTAATATATTTGTGACACCTGTCACATTGCCGTATAGTTTATCAAATCCTCCTTTATTAAAGGAACTGCCTCTGTACAATGCAGGGGGGGTTGCTGGAATTTCAACCTGATTATCAGAAAAAACCCACTGAGTTCTGGTTACAAAAACCGGGTAACTACAATCAACTTTAAAAGCGCCTTCTAAGACACTTAATATTCTCTGAAGGTATTCCATGAGAGCTACAGAGAGCTGGAACTCTGGATTCCTATACAGGAAAAAACCACAAAAATATCTGAACTCATAGATCTTTAAGTTTGTGGGGCACAGCAAACCACTTTTTAAGCAATAATGGAAGAACCGATTTCACTATTTAAGAAGGTTTGGTCACCAGTGTCACGTAGAGCCCTCATATAAATAAGTAAAATTGGCCAGTTTAGGAGTCAATCCCAATTAACGTCTGCCAAGCAGTGATAACCATCTACAGAACATTTATGCAAAGAGATTTCACAAGATCTCTAGCAATTTGATCAGAAAATATCCTTCTAAAGACTCGGTGTAGAGGGCAGACAGGAACAAAAAACATGGGGGAAAACCAGAAACGTGTAAGTTGCTTTCCCTTATGCTTGGCTGGGTCAACTAAATTTTTTAGTAATGGAAGAGATGCTAATTAAAATAAAGAAAGCCCAAATCACTGCTTTATCTCGTGCAGTCACTCAATTAAATACAACGATAACCCTAATTGTTGCGGAGAATTATCACCATCACCAACAGACTGAAAATCAATGTCCTGGAATCCCAAGATTGGATATCTAATGCAGCTCTAAAGTAACCGAACAGGACTGGAGCTGACAATGCAACTAGCTTAGGTGCTACCTCAGTCATAGTCTACACAGTGAAAAATATATGTGTGTGTGTGTATGTGTGTACAAAACAATTTCTCAAAAACACTTACGTTTTTCTTAAAACCAAAATAGGCACCAATAAACGTCAGCGGTACAGATATGCAAAACCAGAGTGCCAAAATAGCAACCAAAGTACCAAACGGAATAGCTGCTGAAGAGCCTTCTCCCCAGAGAATGAGGTTCATGATAAAAAAATCTGCAAATACAATTCTGAAAAAGACATAACACACAAAGCACAGAAATACTCCTTAATATTTAACGTTAACAAAACAATAGCACTGTATTAAGATTTCAGTGAAAATCTCTTAAAATGAAATGACACACACAAAATATCAAAATGAAGAGGTCAAACAAGCAATTCTTTCTTAATCTAGTGGGACTGAACTCCAGCAGGAGCTGACGTTCCAACTAAGCAATTTCAAATATATGCTTGTCTTAACTACACTTCAGGGTAAGACTGCTTGCTGTGATTAAGTAGAAAAATTTATCACAGTGGTTATACAGTATATGACACCATATAAGACCAACTACAGTGTGGTTACAGAAACAGGCTAGAGTAAAAGAAAGCGATGAAAAAGTGTGCCTGTCTAAAACTTAGTACTACCATAATACTCTTTCTTAATCAACCTTTTCATGCGGTGAGAGTAAACAAAAGCTTACTAAAAAAAAAAATCTAAGGATGATATGCCATTAACATATTCATCTTTGTCAAAAGCACTGTGGTATTTTTGTAGCTTCTGGAATAAAGGGACGATGTAATAAGATTTACTTGTATAGCTGAAACTTAAAAATTAGCTATGCATGTCAGAGAAGCGCAATTTAATTCTTTTAATCATGGCGATATTCTCAACTTACCCAGGGCAAAGGAATGATGTCAGCAGGACATTTGTTTTCCATTTCTCACCTCCAAATGCTGTATTAAAACATTTGACAGTCATCAAAACATGCATTAAGCTCAGAACTATTAATTTTCCAGTCCATTTACCTGTTATACTTAGCTTGCAAATACTCAAATAATGTGCTATCATGCCCAAGTTTAAAACAGTAAACTAAATCTTTAGTAATAAAACTGAGCTCCCTCATCATATTGCTTAATCACAGAGCTTCAAAGCAAAGCCTCAGACCAAGGTCAAGAAAAGTATTCCAACTAAATAAACTGGGTTTCTGACCACTTAATCTGTTAAAAGGAAGAAGCAGATTTGCAGTACTTTTAAGTCTTTAAAAAACAGTTTAAACCTGGAGTGATTAAGACATTTAAGCTTTCTAGCATTTGACTGCAGGTTTCAGCAGGAAAACATATATAAATATGTGAAAAGCAAGCTTAACAGTTTTCTTTAAATAATTCTTGTCTAAGAATCTTACAAGAAAGTCAGGACTAATGCACTTACAGGAAGTTGTGATGCTCTCTTGAGTCTTAACAGCATTAAGCAGTGGTGATACCAAAAGACCAAAGATAGCTTTATTACGAAAATCTTTATGAATTTGCACTACGCTGATAAAAATTATAGTCCGCACACTTTCAAATGAAAATATCCTGCTGGAATTCAGTGAAGCTGACAATTTCATCTGAGCACTGCCATAATGACATGCTTCTTTACTTCAAGAGTCAGAAGCGATTATGGTTAGAGTGATTTTAATTAAGTTGCTATTTCTTCATAAAATCTTGGTAGAACATGGCACCGGTTATTAAGATTAACCATTTAATTTCAACTCAGGTTTCACTTTTTAAATGCAATGTTGAAAAAAAAAAAACCAACCCAACCCAAACCCCACTTTTAAAAATGGATATCCATTTCAGTTGCATTTTGGTTTATGTCTCACATTACTTTATTTGTGTACTATAAGGAGAAACATTCATGTTTACATGCTCTATACAGGGTATGGACCACCTCGTGTTATAACAAGAATATCTCTGGATTAGTCACTCACTCTCTTAGCAGTTAAACACAGTATTCAAGTATCAACTAAATGATTCTCAATAAGTAGAATATGAAATGTAATTATTATTAGCTACCTCTCCACCAAAGATACTGGATTGAATTTACCATCGATACACTTCAAGATATCCTTCAAAACTCATAATATACAGCATGATATAAACAATAATTCTGTCCCCAATTATGCTCTTAGTCCTAAAGTCTCCTTCCATTTAGGTCTAATTGGCTCGAAGGGAAGGACAGGGAACAGTCCACTATCACATCACTACCACTGTGGAAAAACTCCCTACAAAAATACAACCCAGTGGTTCTCCCCACATGAAAATTACAAAATGGTTAGAAGAAAGAACTCCAATTTGCCAGGTTGAAGTTCAGAAATAAACTCCTCTAGTCCTTTATGTTCAGAACTAAAATAGTCCAAAAGATCCAGCTCACTCAGTCATAAAGAGTCTTGTACCTTGAGTAAGGTAATTAAAACAAGCTGTATTATGCGGAATGGCATTTTCACCTTACAATAAACCAGAGGGTACAGGGGCAAACACTTTAAGGTTGGTAGGCAGGCCTTGAAACAATAGCTAGCTGGGATCAGTTAAGGAAAATAGTATCAACTAACTACTCTCAGGTGCCCAAACACCACTGGGTTGATTTCTACAACTACAGAGCACCTAATAATCCTTCCCCCTATGCCCCTGCCACAGTCTGATAAGCACCATTCTCCCAAAGACCTAGGAACTACCAAAGACCTAGGAACTAGCTAAAAAGAGGTGACAAATCTCAGGCGTGCAAGAATAGAGGTTCATGATTTGGGGAAGTGTTACCAAGCAACATTGATGGCTAAAACTAAATGCAAGTTAACATCAGCCCCCAACTGTAGGAGACAGAAGTACAAAAACTGTCTGATGTAATGAGCTTAGTATTAGTAAAATGGAATTTGCTTTCCAATTCCATAAATACATAGTAGCAAGAGCAATTCAGGGTCTTTAGGCATGATCGCATCAAAACCAATGTAACCACGTCCGTGTTCTGTATGTGTTTTCTGTTGTAATGGTAAGTACATTTCTTCATCTTGCCCTGAGGGAAACTACAAACAGTACTGGAAAATAAAATTCAGTTCTGTGATGATAATTTACTTTAATGAACTTAAGCCCTGTCATTCTAAATAACTTTTACTCACATTTGTAGAATCTGGCAGCAACATAACCGGCTGGAGTTCCAAGCAGTACCCACAAAACTACAGCACAGGTCATTAGAGCTCCCCGGTTAGCAGGTGACAAAAATCCCAGGCAAGCAAAAACTGTGAAGCAGAGATGCATAATTTTGGAAAGTAGTTATACATTTGACTTAAAGCCAGTATATCAGTTATCTTAAAATCTGTGTATACTAAGTTGCGTGTCTACTATATCAGCTCATCTGTTTCTAATCTTAGACTTTTAAGAAATTTCTAGACAAAAACTATACTGCTACTTTTACTAGTACCTTGCGATTAGCAGTGAAAGATCATCTGTACTCAGCTAACTCCTCCCCACTTTATTACTTACACAGGGTAACAAAAGTCATTATTAAGATCTGCGTGCCAGAGCCTAGAAAAACAGACAACAGCATTCCTTTTCTTGGGGGCCTGAAAATATCACCATGAACCAGTTTCCAGCCAAATTCTTCTTGAGCATCTTCCTGTAAAGGAAAATACACCTATTTTAATACAGTAGATTGCCATTTAAATAGCCTATTACAGAAATACATTTAGCTGAAAAAAATTACATTCCAAATAAATTTTAGGAGGTACATTTCAGACTTACAGTGGAATCCATCTGATTATATCTTGCAATGTCTTTATGCAGTGTCCTCAACATAATCATAGCTACCATTCCAGACAGAAAGAGGACAATCACCAAGGAATTCATAATACTGAATTAAAAAAAAAAAAAAAAATCATCATTCAAATTGCAATGTGAACACTTCAGTACAGTACACTTGAAGACAAACTTTCTTCTCACCTAAACCATTGAATGTGAGTGTGAGGCATGGATTCCAAAATATAATCCCATCTTGATGCCCACCTTATATTTTTTTCTTCCTGAAACAGTAAACACATCAGTTTCAGATACAGTCAGTATCCAACTTAAATTTACAAGTTGATGTTCATGCAAAGCAATCTTAAATCTCATGAGAAATTACAAATTTAATTTTGCATGCCTTAAGGGGAATAGTTTAATAACAACTACCTAAAACAAACCTAAGATTTGACCATAGAATCTAAACCAAAGTATTTTCTGAATAGTATTGAGCACCCATGTCTTCTTAGGACATAAAGGCATATCAGATTAATTTAGTTGTGCTTCCTCCCTTCAAGAATTACATTATTTCATCTGGAATTCAAACGACAAGCAGAATAACGAAGAACATGCATTTTTTAGTGTGTAAGTCAACACCACAGACACTGAGAAACTAAGCTCTGCTATACAGTCTCCAGCATAATGTTCCACTTTTTAGATAGTGCTCTGTCTGAATTATCCTTTGCTTTGACGCAACCTTGTTTCAGTACCAACTACCAAGCCAATTACATTCAGCTTATACTGCAAGACAGGTGGCGAGACAATACTACAAAACTTACGTTGTTAGTAGAAGGAAACAAATTATTCCTTCATGCATTTCAGCTGATTATACTTATTCAGACTGAACATTCATTGATCAGAGACACTTCAAAAAGAGCATTTCTTTGTTTTATTTTGCAGACTAAACATGAAAAAAGGAATAAACAGTGCTGATCAACCTGAAGATTGCTATTAAACAAACCATAAGCGTTAGTATCCATTAATAAAAATGGCTAGGTGTTTTTCTGACAGGATGTTATTTTAGTAATTTAGAACATACAAGAGCAAGAGTGCTTTCCAGTAAAGCCAGTTTTTGAAAATATAAAAAACAGCAGGTTAAAAAATTTAGCCAAATATCTAGTTCACTGAGGTAATAAAATTAGGTCTCAACGCAAGCAACAAGTTTCTAAACCAGTATCAACAATTCTAGGACAGAATCGCATTTTTCCCGCATACCTACACTGCCTTTTTTCTGTTTTCCTGAGATGACCTGATCTGCCAACCCAATGGAATTTTAGAAAAAGACCTCCAACTGATGTAACATTGTGCACAGGACAGTAACACATGCATAGCTGGGCATGTCATTTTTATTTATTTATTTTTTTTTTAAGATAAACAATATAATAGCATGAAGCTAAGGTCATTCTTAAATACTAACTTCTCACAGGTTTCCAGAAGTACTTGTTTCAGTATACAAATTAATTTCAGCATCATAACTGATATAATTTCTCAAAATATAATTATTACTCATACATAATATAACCCCTCCTGAATATTTTTCTTATACTATTTATCGTATTTTGAACTCTACCATGTAATCCAGTACATTACTAGAGTAAAGAACTATCATGGCAATTCTTCAAACACTGCTATAACAGCTTATACGAGATAAAAGGGGTTCATGCCTAAGACAGCATGGTGATATAATGATATTAGAAGACCAGTGCTTTATTGCGTACTTCTAATGACAGTGGCAGTGGGTCCCACACCCTTTCTCAATGCTACCCTCCAACTAACTTTAAAGATCAACTATCTAGTCTCCATTTCACCACAGTTGAACTGAATTCTACAGCAGGCTATAAATCTAGAATTAAGATAGATATATGAACAGCCTTGATATGACAATGGCCTATCATTTTGAAAGACACCACTGGCCTTGCAATCAGAACAAGAAAAAGGTTAAACAAAATTAAAAATGGCCCTATTGCTATTTTTTAATCTATTAATTGCCAAGATTCTGATTAAAGTCTGTTAACGACCAAAAAAAAAAAAAAAAAGGCTTAGTCTCTTCATATCCAGAAGAATCACAGAATTGAAGTTGAAAATATGAACTGCTGTGCGTGAGCTATCCCTTCAATACATACACAGAGAGTCAAGAAATCCAGTTAGTTATAACCTGCACTCTTTTTAGCGAGTCACTTGCATTTTGAGGCTTAGACTAATAGGGAAACAGTTTGGGAAAGAGTGGGAAACTTTGGGAAACAGTTTGTCCAGCAAACTCCATTTAAAAAAAAAAAAAAAATCTCTTGCTCGTCACCAGAATGAGACATATTCAGGTATCACTGCTCCCTACAGTTGCCTGATACACTGTTCCTCTGTCTAAATAGAGAAAAACTTTCCCCAAAAAACCATTTAAAAAAAAAAAAAAAAAAAAATCTCTTGCTCGTCACCAGAATGAGACATATTCAGGTATCACTGCTCCCTACAGTTGCCTGATACACTGTTCCTCTGTCTAAATAGAGAGTAGCGGAACAAAGAATGCCAGCTTCCTACTCTTTTGCAAATTTCCATGGGAGGAAGACCCTGAACAGAAGAAAGCTT
This sequence comes from Aptenodytes forsteri, assembly GCF_000699145.1. Classification (NCBI taxonomy): domain Eukaryota; kingdom Metazoa; phylum Chordata; class Aves; order Sphenisciformes; family Spheniscidae; genus Aptenodytes; species Aptenodytes forsteri. The sequence goes on from NW_008794408.1 coordinate 2,935,014, forward strand.
TTGTAGCAGGAGAGCAGAAAATGATCAGCTTCAATCTCTTGCTCGTCACCAGAATGAGACATATTCAGGTATCACTGCTCCCTACAGTTGCCTGATACACTGTTCCTCTGTCTAAATAGAGAGTAGCGGAACAAAGAATGCCAGCTTCCTACTCTTTTGCAAATTTCCATGGGAGGAAGACCCTGAACAGAAGAAAGCTTTTGTAGCAGGAGAGCAGAAAATGATCAGCTTCAAGCTACCTACAACACAAATTTGCTGAAACACACAATTTCTCAGACTTAGAGCTTGGATTGAAAAATTAACTACCAGACAACCTAGGTAAACATGGAAAGTGTGATTCTTTTAAAAAACACATATGCATTTCACATTCAGTGTGTGGGCAATGGTATGCAAAATTGTAAAGCATGTGGTTAAATCCCAAGCCACCTCTGACATTCCAGTTCAAATAAAGTTTTAAAACCACAAATTTACTATTCTGAGATAATCTTAGTTGTCCATCTTTATAATTCAGAGTATTAATACACGATTTTACGAGGTAACTACTACAGAAAACTTAGTACTCACTTCAAAAGAAACTGAGTATGTGTAAGCAATTTTGACTTCTCCATTAGCCTTATTACTTATATCCATAGGTAATCCTGAGCAATCAGGGTTGTCTGGATGAGTATGCTTGTAACTGCAGGAAGAAAAAACACAGAATGAAAGCTGCTTCACTGACAACACTCTTAAGAAATAATTCATTCATCTTACACAACCATCAATTTCATCCAGGATTCTTCCCTTAAATATAAAAACTGTTCTTAATGCCTCATAACTTTCAGAACTCATAAGAAATGTACCATAAGCACAAGACTTTTTGATACTTGAACTTTTTAAACAACAGTTGTCTCTTCTAACAAGAAAACTAGAGAGAGCACAGTCTCTAAAGCAGAGCACCAAAAATTAAAGAAGTCTGAGTACTGCCAAGAACCTCCAAAACACTCAGAAAGTTACAACAACAGAATTACTAACTTTTGTCAGAAAAAAACCACTTTCATCATGATGCTGGACCAACAATGCAACAAGCTCAGTTATACCAAGAATACAAGAGAAAGGAAAGACAAGATGCTAAGAAATAATAAAACAGACATCAGTTGTGCAAAAGCCACACAGACGCCAGAACAAATGACGAGTATATTTGTGAAATCATTCCATTCAAATCCTGATTGCTGAAGACATCAAATGTTGCACTCCAATTACTCCTGCCTCAGGCACTGGTGGCCTATTCCGTCACAAGACAAAATGTTCCTCAGTAGGGAAATGAGGGTTGCTTCACTGAACACATACCACTTCCAGGTTTTATTTTATCTTTTTTTTGGCCCAAACAGGAAATAGTGCACAAAGATCTATCGAATTCAGAACAAAATTATGTTAGACTGTCCTACATTAGACTACATCAATGAACAGGAAAGCTAATCTACAGGTGACATATCTGAAAATATTTCTGACTAGCAACAGGTCCCCAAATGAAAGCAAGTACCTTGGGATGGACCACTGTTTGATGACAAGTTACTTCTGAGTACTAACCTTTTTGGTTCAAGTTTAGCAGCAACCAGTCTTGCTCCCAGAGCTTCGTTTTCCACAACATGGTAATATATTTTTATGTCAACATGATTGAAGATATAAAAAGTATCTTTTTCATGAAATTCTGACTGCAATGATAAAAGACGGTGTTAAACAATCAAAAAGATAAAGACATCTAAAAGCCTTAGGTGGAAGCTTTACGTAACAGAATTTTAGACCGTGTAACAGTTTTTCTGTCAAGAAGTTCTCCTACAAGATGAATGCAGGATTCTGGGAACACAAAGACAGTAAAGTCTTTGCATTAAAGCCTTGCATTAAAAAGACAAACTAGAAAAGTTAATGCTAAGAACTGTCTACCACAGTTGTAAAGTAGAAAAACATATTGAATATAAAATGTATTTATAAATATAAATATATTAAAATATTTCATTAACTGAAGATGTCCCATTTTATTTAAGTAGCAAACTGAATACATAACTATGTGACAACTTTCATACCAGAAGCATTTCATAAACATCAGCTATTTTAAAACAACGTATATATTTTTCATAGATTAAACAGAACCTCCCAAGATAAACAATGCAAATAATTGCTCTCTGCGACAGAACCACCTTGACATTTGAAACCAAAGATGCACAGGCACGAACTACAAGCAGCAGCCAAGAATGCTGAATACAAATCTCAGGTGAAGGGAAACATCAGCTTGGTATTTAGTCAGTTAAAGAGGTTGTTAAATCACAAGCATTACGTCTACTGAAGTTCAATTAGTACTTCTTCAGGGTTCTATCGCCACCCCTTTCTACAAAGCACCCTAATTATAAGAAGTTATATAAAGAACGTGTTCTTCTACAGTCCTTCAGTTACTCCTTCAAAGGTTATTTTCCTTTTATTAAAACCAAGTATTTAAACATGATTAAAAGAATATTGCCAGATTACATATTTGATCATAAATGCGTTTCCAGCATCGATTCATATGGAGCCTCTGAAACCAATTCATTATGGAGAAAAGGAAACAAAATTAGAAACTGCAGAAACCGTCGTCTTTGGTAAGATCCATTAAGTAAAACCAACCATTCTGGTAAAACCAAAAACCTATTCCAGGTTCTCAGTGACCTCTCCGTGGAAGAGGTCTGTGGTAATCTAAAGACATCCTGGATTTTCTATTGCGTTATCATCTCCGTAACACGTACAGTGCATTTATCTGGACCCCCAGCAGTTAATCCAATAGACCTGTCTCACCGGAGAAGCTCTGTTCACTCAGAAATCTTATATTCTGCCTTCTTCCATCAGCCCACACAGTTTTAGGGAAAGCAGTCCTTCAAGAAATATTAATTTCCATGCAGAGGTACAAACATGTCTATGCAAACCTGCTTCCATGAAAACACTTCTATCCCACAAAAATGTAAAGTCCAAGCCTTCGAATGTTTAGGCTTCTTAGGCAATGAAGGATGACATGGTTTTTTTCTCCTTCACCCTTTACAGGTACTAAATGCTATGCATGTTCATCTCTTCCCTCTATCTTTTAGAGCCCTTCTGTATCATGCAACAGAAGAGACAAAGTTCTTAGGCTTAGATGAGGCTTTCAAATTGTGGTACTTGCAGAGATATCAAAACATTTACCTAGTTTTAGGCAACAAGGGTTCTTAAGGTAGTGAGGACTCACCACAGAAACAGGACATAGGAGAAATGCCAGCCTTTAAATTAGTAAAAAGGGAATATTAAAAAAAAAATTGCATAAACATACATTAATAACACAGGCATCTTTTGGACGGCCATCTTCTGTAATATAACAGCCAATAGGAAAACCAGGATTGCAGAACCTCAGGCCATCTTCAACATCGTAACACCAGGTCACAGGCATGTTGTCCACAATCCTGTAAATGGCACAGTGACGTTTCACAATCTTTCAAAATACACAGTGTAATGGAAGCAAAACCAGATTAGTATTAATCTAACTTTGCTACATTCATTATTGGAAGATTAACTACAAGAATAATACTTCTTTCAGATCTTAACCATGATTGCCAATCCAATTTCCAAATGAGATATAAGCATCTAGCTCTTCAACTGAAACTTTATCTTTTTTAGAAAAAAAAAAATTTAAAAAAAATCAGTCTATTTCTTCAGAAGGTGGCTTGGAAATAGGAGGCTTAGTCTGTGACCACCAAAACATTCTATTCACTGGACTGGTTTCTGAAGTCCCCTCCTGAAGCCTGATACATAAAACTCTCCCACTCCAAAGTCATAACAATTCAACATTTCCTTATTTTGCCTTTAAAAATGGCCAAAATAATCCACTAAATCAGCTAAAATGAACTTGGTAATTTCAAGTTTCTTTAAGACAAAACACAAAATAAAAGTTTTTGCCTACACACACACATTATTAATTCTCCAGCTTCCTCATTGCTCTTCCATTGCAAAATACATTTTTCATGGTGCTCTCTAAACTTTTATTTTGCATTAAAGCTAAGTACAAGTTTGTTGGGTGGGGTTTTTTTTACTATTTAAGTGAATTCCTGACCATCGACCTCAGTTGCAGTTCCCTGAGAGTATGGAATATTTTAACTAGATGATTTACACGAGCAAAAAATTGTAAGCCACATTGGGCAAAGTAATCACTTTCAAACCTCCCTCCATTCGCTTTCAAACCTCCCTCCACTGTTTACCTGCTGCCTTTACATTATTGCCTCACAAGATTTATATTCATATTATCTAAAAGTCCTGAGCCCAGTAGGTTTATAGTTCAATTTCAATGAAAAATTTGTAAAGGAATCCCACACTCCCATGAGGAGTTGCAGAAAATTATAAGACAATAAGATACAAACAGTATCCAACACGTTACAAACAGTACAAATGTCAAAACCAAAAATATAGTTTTAAACATAGAGAAAGATACCAAACATGATCACCTGTCCCTTTGTAAAAGGAACTACTAAAAACCCACAAACCTATTTCTTTATGTTATGAAGTGTTTTAACTAGCTGAAAGATAAACCCCAAAAGAAAGTAATTCAAAGACGACTTAAAATTCAGTAGCTGCCCTTAGGGCAACATTAATTGCTCCAAGGTATGTTTTTAAAGGTCTGTTAATAAACTTCACACATGAAGAGATGAGACAACTGCCACTTTTTGTGCATCACTAGACCAAAAAAAGGATATCCCACTGAAACTTAACACACATTTTTGTAAAACTTTTCAAGCTACTGAATATCCTTTACAAAGAAATGTCTCATCATTACAACCACTAGGCTATTAACGTTAACAAATACCTCATACCTGATAATACCTCATCAGGTACTTTTTAATACCTAGTAAAACACAGGAATTATGACTTCAGACAACAACAAAGCATTATTTAGTTTGTTGTGTATTGTAGCAGTCTCCAAAGTAGCACTATTTTTTAAAGCACATCAATATACGGGGGTAAAAACAGCGGTACGTGGTGCCTTTGTTCACAAAACAAAACCTGCGTCATCCCTACCACTAGCTCCCAGACAGAAGTAAGGAGCAATTTTCATGTCTCATACTGACACGGTGGAAGAGGTGAAGACAGGCCCTCCAAAAACACAGTGTCCAGGTTCTTGGGAGATTCCAAAGACTATCACAAGAGTTGCAAACAGCAGCAGCACCAACCAAATCCTACTCGTTTCACCATGCTACTACGGGGCACAGTTAAGTTGCTGATTAGGAGCTATTCCAGATGCAGATTCATTACGCTTGGACCATATTTGGAATTTTACCTCCATAATATATGCTAGAGATAGCTCTTGCTTTTGTTAGCATTTTCATTTCATAATCAAACCCAGGTAAAGCACTAAACTACTGCTAAAGAGTTTGGTTGGGATAAAGGCTTTCCTTTGCATCTTCTACAGCAAAGACATACTGAGCTGCCTTCAAGCAGCAATGCTGGAACAAATTGATAGTTTAAGCAGCAAATCATTTTTGCACAGTTAATCTTCAAATTTAAAATGACTTGAAGAGATTATACACGTGGGGCAAATATGCTATACAACAGTATTCTCGTATGTCTCTCAAGAACATCTGGTGATGAACATTGTCAGCCAAGATATCAGTATAGCTGTTGAGTCCAATTCACTATGTCAATTCCTAATCTTATTAAGTGGCTTTTAAAACCTTAAAAGTACTTTGCACCATCTGTGTTCCCCAGGAATTTATGATAAATTGAAGGTGGATAATAAACCTCTTAAATCCTCACTTATGCTACCTTGCTGATCCCTGTACAACATACCCCTGGACCAGGCATCATTCATCACAAAACCCAGCCACTTCCACTTTGTGAAGCTGTGGCTGAGGGGGACTATCGTTACCATAACAGACATAAACAGGGATTCTTCATGCTACTGGTTCTAAAGTCTTAGGGCAGTGGGCCTAGCAAAAAAACAAACAGTAGAAGTGCTATTAAAAGAACTAAGAATATAAGAATATGTATGGAGTGCCCTAAATTTAAAGGGAAGTTTTCACACTGAAAAAAAGAACTACATCTTACTAAAATCTGAACAGTCCTATCAAGTTAGCTGTACAGGCTAAAAAGAATACTTAAATACACTAAGTATATTTGTAAAACAATTTAATCTAAGGGGAAAAAAAACAGTCTAAAGTACTTTTCTGTGTGATTAGTTTTACACAGTTCTGTTTCTGTATCAATAGCCAGCTTAAGTTTCGGGCTTTCCTAAAAAAGCTGAATCTCTTTCAAAGAGTGACAGGGTCATAGCCTTGGGAAACTGTTTTTCATTTATACACCAAAACATATACAAACTTTTAAAGCTGAAGCTTTATGCCACGCCAACATGCATCAGTGAAATTCAAAGTGGTATAAATATTGTAAATATATGCAGCATTTAATAGGAATATAATCAAATCCAGCATGTTTGAAGATCTATTTATTTCAGCATTAGGCATATACACACCGAATCCCTACAAAAGTAGCTGTGCCTTTCAGGGTTTCTTTATTACTTCCGGGTTCACTTCCATAAATATATGGCTATTGCCTATGAACCCTTCTGACCTAATCTATCAACTTTCAACAACACTAATTTTCAAGAGGTTCCCAGAAAGATTTACATCGGCAAGCCATAGTTTAGCCCTAAAAGGGATATCCCATATTGGTTCCCAAGAACAGTAGAAAAAGCACTCACTGCCTTTCCAGCACGGGTGGCTGTTTCAAAACTGAAGAAACAGAATGTGACATTACAGAAAAACGTTTAATGACAATGGCAACATTCAACATTTCACCTGCGTTTTTAGTAATGTACCCAGGAAGTTTTCATCTAATTAGATGAAGACCGAAAACTTTGTTTCTGTGAAGCAGGGAGCACATATTTGGAATCATATGGGCAACATTGGAAAATCACGCTCATGTATTACTTGCCAAGACATGCCGCAGGAACTCTGACGACTTCACGCCAAAGTTTTTCCTTCTGCCCTCGCACCCAAAGGCTACTGTTAGCACAGCACACCAATATACAAAGCACCATACAAACACAGATAGTGTGGCTGGGTATTTCCAATATCAAGACGGAACCTGCTGATAAGTATTTCCCAGCTCTTGGATGTGGGTGCAAAGCATGGCTACATCCTAACTGAAAATCAGCATGACGTTCAGCATACACATTCAGCCTTGCCCCACCCTTAATGCCCATCGGAAAAGGACCTCAATGTTCAAGCAGAAACAGAGCCCCAGCATGCTCCAAGATGACTCAGATGGTTACAGAGGGGCTCAGAGAATAGGAAAGGACCAAGTGTTTATGCGTTCCTCAAAATTATTTCATTCATTAATTTTCATTGGCCACCTTTCACTTGCATATCCTATAAGAGAAACAAACCTTGCATAACGCTCTCTCAGAACCATTGATCCTATCTCCCGGACACAACATCTGAAGGGGAACGCAAAGGCTCTCAAGGAAAACAAAGACAACACAGCAATGGAATGAAGGTCCCTTAAGACTTTTCTCAAGCTAGGGCAGATTAACTTCTACATTTACTGGTACAAAGAAATAGCAGTATTTTACAGTAAGCACAGAGGCAGCACAAAAACTACACAGGCTCGTTTCCATTATATCTGGTGCTTACCCTTCAAGCGAAGGAAATTTTCTATGAAGATGACAAACAATGTAACATCTTTTGCAAGAACAGAAGGGCAATAGATTCAGTGCAAATACCTAGTGTTCAATCTGTATTAACTTGTAAATACAAAATGATAAACTAAATTAAATTATCACCAACATACTAGACTAACCAATCCATGAATTTTGATATCAACTTACCAGTGATGTTGGTAATTCAGTAGCATACTTTTTTTCAAAAAGTCTAATTTCTGTTTATCTTCTGGCTTTGTGGTATCATATGTTTTTGTACAAACAGATTTACACGTCTCCTTGTTGTTGAATGTGAACTAAGAAAAATGAAAGACATGAGCAAAAGGGCTGTAACAAACTTTGTGTCATTTCAGTATTTAACAAGTTTCCCCTATGCATTTATAATTGCCTATACCATTATAATAAAAACACCTAACAAATTACCAAGACTATGTATATTAACCCTCCAGAGGAGGTTTTTATATTGGTGTGTGTGCTATGAAACCCTCCTGTGCTCACTGTGTAGTGCCCTACACTAAGAGCTCCTTGTTATTAATTAAAACCTGTTTTCTGACCAGACAAGTCATTTGACCTCACAGCAGCAATGCTGTCCCAGGCAGATTCAGTTGATAACTTTCCTACTACATGTAGGAGAGAAGGTGAGAGCTTCAGTCACCAGAAAAGACAACCCAGCTAGCACCATTTCTAACTCTTCCATTTTACAGCTTCGGTATTTTCAGATCTGGTTCCAAGAAATAAGAGTACTCAATTTCCTCTAACAAGAGAACAGCTGAGGAGCAAGAATCAGGTTTTGGCAGGTTGCAAAGAGAGAAGACAACCTCCACAGCATTTCAGGCTACAGTTTCATGACGCAAAGTGCATAGTTACAATTAGGTTAAATTGACAGATTTCTGTTATGTGGAATTTCAGATTTTGAAGCTCTTTGAGATAAAGTCTTTGTGAAGAGGATCTTCAAGACTCTGATCTCCTTTGGTTACATTTGAACATACATATTACTGAACACCCCTTGTCAGAGAACAAACCCTGTAAGGAGACGGTTCTATCCTCTCTCCAAACAATACTTGGCCAAGGTTTTCAGAGGGACGCTTCTTTCCTTCCGCTTGACAAAAATCAAACCTGAATTAGAGAAAAGACACAGAAGTTAATAAAATATTCTCAGCTGCAAATATTAGACCTCAAACAGTGCTCCCAAATCAACACCTTCATCACAAGTAAAGGAACTATACAGCTTTCCCTCTAGACAATAGTTTCTTCCTTGAACCTGTAAAACAAAGTGTGAAAATCACAGTCCCATTTTGAAAAAAACAAAATAAGACCAACAATCAAATCTCTTCATCACCTATTTCAGAACCCAGTTTACATTAAGAATGGTAGCATAAAAGTTTCCTTGAGTAATTAGAAGTTTCCTATTTGAATAGGGATTTTAGCCAGGAATTAAACCTTCACATAGAGTTTCATGGCAGCTCTGAGAGAAAAGCATGCAGGCCAGATTCTTGGGCGGGAGGGGGAATAATAAAAGAAAAAAAACCCAAAACATACACATACAGACAGCTCCTTTACAACAAGCACTATTAAATAAACAGGTTATTGCAGTTCTATTCACCAACACATTTAATAGCACATCCTCCAAGTTTTTCCAGCCTAATTTCAAGTATATCACATTTGTGTTCATTAAAGTGTAGACATAACTAGTGCTTAACCTCTTCAATATTAACAGTCAAAATATTCTTTGAAGCAACAACTTTACATAGTTGTACCAGGCACTGATACATTTTGTGCACTCCTATGATGTGTACCAAGAAAACACTTAACACCTCATTAAGATAATTGATGGGAAGTTCACACCTCATTACCGCTTTAACTCATCTGGCTATAGGCTACTAAAGACAGCAGTAATACTTTGATCTCTAAAATGACAACTAATGCAGAGTAAATGTTATATATAGACACACACACATTTTAACCTTAAGTTACTCTAAAGAGGTGATTCGACCTACATGAGGGCCTATGAATCCATGCACTACTTCTAAAGTATGAGCAAAGGCAACTGAGAAGAAGGAAGCAATGTATGCATCCATCTGCTCCTTGGAAATTCTGTATTTGTAAACTTACGTCAGCAAAATAAACAGACATTCCTCACTGGCAAACTGCGGCAGCAAGATGTAGATAATACTTTAAGATAAATTAAATTCATCTTTTTGGAAGAACTGACAACTAAAATGACATAAACAGCATAATATACTTACGCAGTATATTCGTAGGGAAGGACAGACTCTACAGAGTCAAGCCTGTTCACGAACAGCTCGATTCCAGACTGAAAGAGTGGAGATAATCAGCAGTTATATTAAAGCACTTCTTCAATTCTGACAGATATATATGTAAATAGATTTGCGTGAATAAGGTAAAGGAAAGCTGAAAATGTAAGATTTGTGTAATTATACATCTTGAAATGTAGAATCTTGTGTAAGGAACTGTACCTGCTGACAGCGTAAGTAAACACTATCTAACCATCACAAAAACAGTGACCACATGACAAACGACTTTAAGGCTAACATAACCATTCAAACTACAAGGTAGCAAGAAATCATGCACAAGAATAATACAATTACCACAGTTGCTAGTGTTTTAGTTTCACGTACCAAGTTAGAGCCATATTAGCCATCACCACAACTTTTATGTAATAAAAGTCTTAAAAGAACATGAATAAAAGTACAGATGAGATCAGTACTTCTCCCTATAATTAAGCTGCTCCACAATTTTATCTATGTAGCAACTGAAACCTGAACTATGAGGATTTAAACAATGTATTCAGACTGATACACTATTTTAACTTTGAACAGAAGCTCTTTCCAAAGAGAAGGCAAGGATATCCACATTTACCATCTTATAAAAGTTTATCAATAACTCTAGCAACTCTTGAGTAAGAACCTGCTATGGTTTCAGACTAGTTTGGCCTATACACATTAATTACAGATGGGGTAGCCTGCTGCTACGGAAAGGGAGAGGGAGAGGTCTCTCACTCTTCCCTCTTACTCTCAAAATCCCTTCCCTTATTCTAGTCCCGTGGTCCCAATACATTTCAACTGTTTACCTTACACTGTTTTTGGCAGTTATCTGCTTGCACAGTAAACCAATTCAACTGGCTAAAACAGCAAAAGACTTACCCAAAAAAATGTTTAAAGAGCAGTTTTTAGCAGCATAGCAAGTTGAACTGTCTTACTGTGCAATCAGACAAGAGCTAGGGACAGCAAAAGGAAGGTGAGTGCTTTCAGGAACAAGACCTCCCCCTTTCAACAGCAAGCCATGTATTTTCTCACCATGAATCAACAGGACAGCTTTTCCTCCTTACAAAAATTCACTCAAGTTTAGCCAAACCAAGAAATTGGGGGGGGGGGGGGGGGGGGATTTTTTCAAAGTTTTCTGAGGCTAGGATATTCGGGGGGGGGGGGGGGAGATGGAATTGTTCACATGTATCTGTAGCTCAGATACTTCAGTCAGATACTGTGTTTTACTGATATACTGTAGTTGTCCATGTGCAAGTCAGGATGCAGTTCCACAAGAGGTAGGGAGCTGTTAGATTGACTCACTAAGTGAAGACACACCTTACCGCTCCTCTTTCCTCTGCCCTAAGCCATGCAGACCTGCTGCTTACATCTGGGTAGCGCACACTTGTCATAATTCTATAAGCCACTTCAACTCACTAACACAGCAAAAAACTAGTCTGGCAAAAAGTTGGATAGCTTCCTGCCATGCTAATAAGCTCAAAAAAGGATTTAACAAGTGACACAGCCGGGGCAATGCAGAGGACAGGAACACATTGCCCAGAGGAAGACAGGAATGAAATCTCTCACTTCCAGCAGCAAAGAATTAGATTGCCTCAGCTGGTCACAGAACCATGGCCTTAGATTAGCTATTTTTCATTGGAGGAGGAGATTTACCTGAATGGTCTGGTTTTCCGTAAGAAGTACATGCATTACTGCAGATCAGCACCTTTGATAAACAATTTCCCATACAACAGCAAGTCCCCTTTGGAGCCATCAGTATTTTTTTTTTTTTTTAAACTGAGTAAGGATTCATAATGTTCAGGCAAGAGTTACTATTTAAGTCTGCACAGATGACATTCCATTTCTGATGATATTCCAACCAGAAATAGGAAAAGTAGCCAAACTGAGTTTGCCCAAGCAGATTAGCAGACAGCTTGCAGGAAGGGGGAAAGTCAGGAGTCTCATCATTCTTGTGCTGCTAGCTACGTGCCCCACTAACAACATCCCACCTGATCTCATCGATAGAGGACAGGAGATCCACAGAGATTATAACAGACAAATAGTACCATTTAGAGATCTGGTCTGTGGATCTAAGTCCTCAAGGCAGAGGCGAATTCCGTATTATTACTGACATCATAATCAACAGTGACAATTGTAAGAACTCATTGAGAACATGTTAAAAAATTAAGGTTGTCCAGGGAAGCTTAGTTTTACCCACTTACGTAAATATTATAGCAATTATCTGATCACATATTGTTTCTCCTCACCAGGGACCAGACTACATTCAGCTGCAGACTACATGGAGAGAATAGATGTGAAGAGTGATTTAGACTTCTCCATGTGCCTGTGTCTCACTTAGTATGTAAATTGGCTGGCACGAGGTAGAGGAATATAAGAGGTGGCTAATTTCAGAAAGAGATTTTTGCAATAATACACCTGTTGAAGTTATCCTATAAGGTTCAGCTAGCCACTGGTGGTAGACTCACATTACCTAGGCACCTCACTTCACATTTACAAAATGATAAATTCTCAGGATAAGGAGACAAACATTTTGTACACGTTATATGAGGAAAAAAAATACAGGGACATCTGAGAAAGATCACCCCATAAGTGTCTCAGGTTGGTTACAAAAGACAGTAGGCAACCTGGTTTACTTGACCTAAAAAAAAAAAAAAAAAAAAATTTGCCACAATCCTAGCTTAAAACAGGAATAATTCAAACATAGCAATGTTTTTCAGGGATGTTGTGAAAAACTACAAACCGCAGCTTGAAAGTCTTGGCCTGTATTTGAAGAAAAAAAAAAATTCCTTAAGAGAGTAGTGCAGCACTGTAACAGGTCACCCAGGGAGGTGATGGGTGCTCCATGCTTGGATGTTTTCAGGGCTTGCTCAAACAAAGGTAGAGCTGAGCTGATCTAGTGTTGGCAAGTCGTGCTTCAAGCATGAGGCTGGACTACGTGACCTCCTGAGGTCAGTTCCAAACTCCATTTCTATGATCCTATAACAGAATGTCCACAGAATGTTTTACTGCAACAGAAGCTGCACGGAAACAAGAGTGAAAAAATCCACAGCTATGTGTTAGGTGCAAGATTTGGCTGGTCTGAATGGAACAATACACTTAAATGAAGGGAAAAGTCATTTATAGCAACTACGTCTTCATTACACATTTGGCTTACTACCTGCTCGACTGATTCATGACAGCAAATGGATATAGTCAGTGCAAGGTATTTACCAAAAGCATGCAGTTTAAATAGCCTCTTATTCTGAAGAATCACGGACCAGTGCTTCATGTAATACAGAAGCAGAGAGATCAGAAAGTGTGAGACAGCCACTTTCAACAGCAGTAAGACAACGGATCATAAAAGCGATTGGTCTTTAACTTTCTCATTCAAGTCTTAAAGCACGGTCTGGTGCAATTTCCACCACAGCAGCAGCAAACAACTTCTAAAGCTCGCCCAAAGGAGCAAGGATTATTTTAAGTACAGACTCCCTTACCAGCCAACATCCTTACAAATACGTAATTTGGTTATGTGAACTCTGCTTGTCACTTATGTAGGCATGAAAATAAGTTTAAGCTTCACTTGAGACTCTGGGGCCTCGAAGCCCCTACACTTCAGATTCTTGCAGCCAGGAAGACACAGCAAGGAAAGTGTCACCGCATGCTTGCCTTGATTTTATATCTGCTTGCGGCCATCGGCTGCTCTCTCCTGCCAAGAACCACACGCTCCCCCCGGCACGACCTGTCACTGCGATTCTTACTTTCTGCAGCTTTCCAACAAGTATTTAAAAGGGCCCGAGAGATACGTGGCCGGGCTTCCTATTTCCGCAACGTGACCATAACCCACGAGATGAACCCATAGCCCTTTCCTTCCCTGCCAGGGACCGCGGACGCTTCACCATTAGCGATTACAGCGGGAACCGAAGCACGCTCCAAGTC
>NW_008794408.1:2949917-2953384 GCF_000699145.1 Aptenodytes forsteri
GTGGAGCCGGGGAGGAGGGAGATGGACAGACAGCGGTTGGCTGCGGTGGACGTCCGTTACAGCTCAACGCTCCCGGGTCCGCGTTCCCTCTGTGTCACTGATGGCTGCCGTCGTGTGGCACGACCTACCGAAAAAAAATCCCCACCAAAAAAAAAAACCCTAAAAAAGGGGGGGGCATAAAAAGTCTGTGGTTTTGATAATGTAGGAGGGGACATTGCTCAGATTCTCATTTTACCTTTCCCTGCTTCCCTGTGTTTTCCATCAGTTCGGGTTTGTGCAGCTTTAGAAAGTCCAAACAACAGCCTCTAATGAAAAACTGTATTTATAAATGTTGCAGCGTTTCCGCTAATTTCCTTGACTCGCACGTCTTTGATTTCCCTTCTTCCATTTATTACAGGTTTCGGGGGATACATCTGTTGCTGACACGGTCCTATATATAGCCAAGGTCTTTAGGCAGCTAAGGTATTGCCAGTAAAGTCAGTAAGGAATGAGCAGGGCTGTCCAAAGGGGTGTCTGGTCTGTGTCTTGTAATGCAACGTCCAGGTGCCTGAGAAAGCAATAAATGAGATACCAGGTATCTGTGGCAGGATGGAGCTCCAGGTGGGTTAATTCAGACAGCGTCTGACCAGATGCAGTGTTGAGCCATCTAGGCACCTAGGCCACATAATGTAATCCTTAGGTAAGGTTACCTTAATATATTTTTATGTATTTTCTACACTACATAAGCCATTCTTAGTTTTATGTAAATACATGTTCATTTATAACATAGTATATACACTAGATATTTCTGAACTCTCTGTATTTAAAATGTAAGTTCTTCATCTGCCTTCCTCATTCCTAGGTCTAATTCCTACTTGTCTCATCCTGTAGATATCCTAAGAGCACAATTATAAGATCAAGCCCTGTGACAAGCGCAGCTGGGGAAGAATTCCCAGGTCCCTCTTTTTATTTAAAGTTGCTCATGGTTAGGGTAATCGGGTTGTAAATGACCCAAGTTCAGTTTCTCTTCTGCCACAGGGGAGTTCAAACCTATCTCCCATTTCCCAGGTTAATATTCCAAGCAAATTACTTTTGTGGGCCTAATTCCATTCCTTCGCTTGAGAGAATATTTAAAAGCCTTTGCCCATTTAATCCTCATTTTCCTTGAGAACGCTCCAAAAGCCGCGCGATGAGTAGGAGTTGCGGTGTGCTTTGTGATCTGTTTAAATCCCCCATCTTACTCTGCCTTCATGACTACAAAACCTGCTGACTCAGAGCGATTTTAAGGGGCGCTCCGCCAGTTGGTGCAAAGGACATTTCAGTGGATGTGATGCTACGACGCTCCCTTCTCTCTGCTCTACAAAGATGACGTGGAAAAACATTTTTTAGGCTGTGTTACTAATTCAACATAGCAATTCTCTGGAGCAACTCTAACCACGGGTTGTAATCCCAGGAATGGCCATGGTCCCCGAGATCCAGTTTCAGCCTGGGCAAAACCCACCTTCTCTAATTTAATGAGAACTTCAGTGGGAATTCGCTTGATAATTTCTCATCTTAGATTCCCCCCCTACGGGTTTTTCAGCGATAGGTTACAATTCAGGGAGTGTGGTTTTAGTACTAGAAGAACAAGTAACGCAGGTTTTATCATCAGAAATTCCAAGGTTATGCAAGACAAATAAAACACAGGAAAAATTACTGTTTCAGAGATTTATGAACCAACAGAAGCCAAAGCGAAAGAACAGCCTGGGGTTTTTCCTGATAAATTCTTGTGATAAGAAAATACAAAGATAAGGATACAGAGTGGTCAGAAACTGCTGGGAAAAATAAGTGTCACTCCTTGAAAAATGTTACCGTTCTTTTTATCAGAAAATGTGAATAACTTTTGCTATTACTGTGGTGGTTCTCGCCTTCTACTGCTTACGTCTGGGCTGCGAGGGGTGCCTCCTTCATCTGGGGATTCACCGCTCTCATAGCGTAGTTCTTCATTTCAGAAACAAACTCCTAAATGCCCCTTGTATCCTACAGCTCAGTGGCCAGTGCCTTCTCCCAGCATATTCCCTCCTTTGCCTGAGGGCACTGAAACCCGCTTCTCTCACTACAGCGCCTTAGCAGCCAAGCTGCGGGGCTGTTCCACGTGCTGTGGAACAGCTAAATACTCCTTGCCGTGGAGGGTGCAAGCAAACAGTTGTTTCCCCCGCTACAGGTTTTAAAGCCACAGGTTATAATTCAGTGGCTGTGATTTGAGTACCAGAAGAGCAGAACAATACTCTGCTGCGTAACGTGTAGGGTGCTAACTGGACACAACTAACATCCACTTTACTGCTAATAGTCATTTTAACATTCTTTTTTTTTTTTTGGTGTTTAATATAGACTATATGTTTGCAGCCTGGAACCCAAATCTCCCTTATTGCAGATGAGTTCTCCTAACAACTAAAAATATAGAGTTTTGTAAATGAGCGCGCTCTTTTTCTCTCCCGAGACAATCGGCACTAGTAACTTAATGACAAATTTCATTCTGGGGGGAAATCCCCTGCTGCTAAGTAGTCCCTAGACTGGTAGCTTGGTCATTTTTCTAGAAAGCGAGAAGTACGGGTGAGGACCTCATCAGGTGGAGGAGGAAGCTGGATTAAAGTCCCAGATGGCTGTACTAAGGATGATTGGCTGTACTAAGGGAAATTGGTTACAATTTCCCCCCAGCAGGTGTATCAAGTGTGTCTGAGAACTTCTCGCAGATGAAGCAGGTGAAGGATTATGGTTTGTGAAGATTGATGCTACTTTGGCCTGAGGAGATTTGAGCAATGCAGTCCCGCTAAGTATAAGGTACTTCTGTGAGTGATCGGAAGACAACCTTTAGGAAGCTTTGAGCCTGAAAACGGAGGGGGCTGCGTGCCTCCTCAGTGAGACGCCAGCAGAGCAGGGTTACAGGAGGGTTACGGCTCCGTGCCCGAAGTGGAAGTCGAGCACATCAAGTGCCCTAGTCCTTTTGTGGATCCAAAGCTTCCTTGGCAGTAGCAACGTGTCGACCACGTTACTTGTGGGGCTGGTGGGAGTAGAGGCATGGTATGAGCACCCCCCAGCCCATGCAGATGGATGGCAGCATCGTCTGTGAAGCACCGGGGCAGAGATCTTGCTGGCTTCCCTCCTTCTTTCCCAAGGCACAGTCCTCCGATGGGTAGGGGTTGGCTTCCTGCAGCTCAGGACCATTGCAGGAGCCGTGCTGCAACCTGCAAATACTCTGCAGGGCTCGGTGGCATGTGAGGTGTGCTTCTCCTTCAGGTCAAAGTAGAGCTGCAGTGTTCCAGGAAAAGTATATCCTTTTGAACAGCAGCCAGTTCACTGCCTAAGTAAACAGTGCAGCGTTCGGACTAGTCACACAGTGTGTAGAAACTCATCTGGTTGCGCTGTTGCTGTCTTTGGTTTTATGACTTGCAAGTCTGTTTGGTTTTGGGGCTTTTTTTTTTTTTTTTTTTAAATTTTTTTTTTTTTTT
>NW_008794408.1:2953456-2985871 GCF_000699145.1 Aptenodytes forsteri
GTGTTTGTGGTTGGGTTTTTTTTTTTTTTTTTTTTTAAATCTTTGTTCAGGCATTAGATCCAGCACCTCCCATGACTTTATGACCAGCTTCAAATTAGTATTTATCACAAATCCTTTCAGGCTTTTGGTATACTATAGAGGCCTATGTCTTTTTCCCCACTATTTCATACAGTGCTAGAAATGTACAATCAGTCTGATACCCGACTCGCCAAATTAAAAAGAGAAAGGACTGACTGAATAAAACAGGCAAAGAAGAGCTCTGTAAGATAAAAACCGCTACTGAATTACATCTCAAAAGAAAATGCTGAGACAATTATACAGCCATCACTGTATATTTAAGGCTAAATTCAGCTCGGCTGACTCCTTTGCCTAGGCAATGGGGCAGAGTCTTCGCAGAAATGAGTGTGCCGAGAGGGATGCACTGGTGCCTTGCAGCAAACACAAACCAGACTCCTCCGGGAGGGAGAGGGGGCACGTGGCACCAGCTAGTACGGTCTGAGCACTAACGGCCTTGGGAGCAGCTGCATTTATGACTCTCTTCAGCGGTTGCTATAGGTAAGGTTTCTGTGAGGTCCCTGGTGAATTTTAAACCAGCACAAAAGAAAGTGTGGGAAGATTGCTGCCTGCCTGGCCCATGCCTCCCATGTTTGGAGCAGGTCTGGTTCAGGCTGCACCAATTAGTTTGTTCAGCCCTCAGTGTGTAATAATAAAATTGCTGTTCACATTAGTACCAATTATAGGGATTGGGAAGAAACAAACCTTTATACGGGAATATGTTTGTGGATAAAACAAAGGGGAATGCTTTCTTTTTATAGCTCTGTGAGCCCCAAATCAATTGAGCTGGTTACCTGTGTAACCAGTGAGCATGGTTGGTAATTAATAGTTTCACTGTAAGCTTAAATATCCAAGCTCATCCAAGTTTCCAAGCTTAAATATCACTCTTGGTGATCACTGTTTTCTATCAACTGGGAAAAGAAGAGTCTGTATTTTTTTTTCCTTCAAGAAGAGACTGTTCAGGATCTTTGACAAGAGTTAAACTAGATGGGGGGGGGGGGAAGAAAAAATTTGTTTAATAATCTATATCAAAATTATTCTAGCCCGTAATCGGGAACACACAGACACACACACAGACACCATCTGGTTATTAGCAGTTAATCTAATAATTAGCAGGTCACATTTCTCAAGTATTCTGTCCTCACCCTGTATCCTTCTGTGGCATGACATATTAACACATGCAATCAGCCACATTCATTGACAAAGATCTTTACTTAAGTCCAGTTCCTGGTGGTGAATTTTGCACTATTATAAAGCATATCACGTTTATGAAATTCAGATTATGGGAAGCCTTCTGGAACAACGTGGTAAAGGCTGCAGAGCTGATTTGGGATGTGGCTGCTGGAAATCTGGACAAGAACTATGAAGGTATTGAGGCAGTTAAATCCTTTTGAGACTCCTATTTTTCCACTAATTTCAATTGGGAATTATGTGCCAAATTAGGAGCTAAGTGTTCACGTACATTGAGTTTGCACTGTGCTTCTTAGGTCATAATTTCAGTCCTTGAATTTTGTAAATGGTATGATGGGTATTTTTTGACTCATAGAAAGAGTATTTGTCATAACGATTTCCCCCCCACCAGTACTGCAGGAGTTGCTCTACTAGATGTCTGGCACTGCCTGGTATTCAAGTCTCTAACAAGGACTACAGAGCGCTCCATGAGAAGCACTGTTTAGAAAGGGGGTTTCTCAATAATCCCTTCAGTTCCTGGAATTTTATGCCATGAAGTATGAGAAAGGTTATCTGCCATAACTTTTTATCCTGCTTTATCAGTGCGATCTAACTGCAACCATGACTGTTCACCTTAAAGGCTTAAGCCTTTTTCAAGACATTTTGGTCTCAGTTATGACATAGTGTATCTTCACTTGACAAATAAATTATGAATATGTAAGAAAAATCTCTTTATTTGTTTCAAATCTGGAGCTTTTAAGTTTCATCCCCTACTCCCAGTATTGAAGAAAGGGGTAGATGGCAGAGACCAGTTTCCCTACTCTGCATCACCAGGCTTCTCTCAGGACTACTCCTTACGCTAACCTGTCTGAGGGAAAAAGCTCAGCCCCAGTGTCAGTCAGGCTCTGAGGAATACTCCTATCAAAATAAAAAAATCCTGAGCTGGTGAAAAGGTGTCCTCTAATACATGGGATTTTCAAATAGCTGAGAAAGCGGGATTGGGGCAAAGCGATGCTGGAGTTATAGTGTTCCTACCCCTTGGGACCTAACCCGTGCTGGAATAGATCCACGGGAGCCACCAGCTAAAATGGTGTATAGGTTGTCCTAAATTATGCCGAGCATCAGGCTGGTACCCTTACCAGATGCTACAGAAACAGCTACAAGTCACCTTTGTCCCGCCAGGCGGTTGCAGTGGGCGCAGCTCTGTGGGACTGTTGTCGTACCCGGTGAGGCGGGTGGGACCACGGGCATCCTCCCCGGGATGCCACCAGTGGGAAGGTGGCCTGAGGAAGGCCTCCAGCGGTCCTGTGGCCGGGCCACGCTTCAGCTGAGCATTCAATGTTTGGAGCACTTACCTGGGCTCATCCCCCCTGCTAGCAAATGCTAGTCTACATGGCTGATTCCTGCCTCTTGCGCTGGGGTCAGAGCAAGCGGTGCCTGGCAGGAGACGGGTGAAAAGATCATGAAAGAAGCAGCTATCAGCTGGTGACTTGTGCTGGGAGGCAGCGGGCGAGTAACCTTGCTCCATTTTATGGTAGTGCTTCACCTGCAAGTGCCCGCTGTGAGTGAAATTGCCTGGGCTGGTGCTGTCCTTTATCAATTTCGCTCTCAGCAGGCTCCCCAGGTGAAGCATTTCATTGCGGGAGTCGGACTCTGCTCTCTCCTTGACAGCCTGAAATAGAAAGCGAGGAAAGGAAAGAAGGTAATAAATGGCCGGAGAAAAGCAAAAGCAGGACAGAGAGCAGCAAGAAGCAGGATGTGTGTTCAACAGTAATGGTGATTCAGTGCACCCAGCCCTCTAATTCTGGGGGAATTTGACACTGAAAAGAGCTTTACTTAGCTCTTTTAAGCTTTACACTTAGAAGTAAAGGAAGTAAAAGAACTTTACAGTTAGAAGTGGAAAATTATGGTGAATAATATTTTGTTGAAAATACTGTGTAAGATGATGTGGGTAAAACTAAAAGATAATTTTCTTGATCTTCAGCCTTACAGAATTATAGTCGCTGTTTCTGGGAGAAATCCAGGCAAACATTCTTTTTTCCTGTTTTTCTAAAGTCTGCCTTTCAGATTTATATGCCTTGATTTTTGTGGGGTTTGTTTTTGTTGCCCTTTCTTAAGACACCCTGCGTGTGACTTTCAGTGTTGCTGGGTGCCTGATGACACTTCCCTTGACTTCAGGGAGAAATTCAGCATCCAAGATGAGAACCGTGCAAAATCACTAACTGCATTTGAACGTCTGACTGCCTGTTACTGGGGAAAGAGACCCATTGATTCAGTGACAAGGATGTCGACGCAGCTTTAAAGGTCACAGACCCATCTCTTTCCAGCCAGTTACATCCTAGGGCTTATGGGAGTGGGGGACAGCACAGAGCCGAAGCGTTTGAGCTGGTTCCCGGCTCCTAGGGGAATTGCTTGCATGGAGACTAGGCGGCTGATTGCAGAGCCGCAAGCATCCCGCTTCAGCCGCGGCGAGCTGATACCTTGAACCAGGTCCCTGCGTGCAGCAGGGGACATGGGGAAGTGATGCCTGTACCTCCGGTAGGATACATCCGACAGCAGCAGAAACTCTGTCCTAGATATGTGTTTGGGAGGCGACTGCAACATGTAGCCCGTCCCTGAAGTTTTGGGGATAAAAAACGGCTTTTTGTTTCGGTGACGTGAAGCGTACGCAGCTGTACCTAGTGGCTTACGGTTTGCTGCTGGTTAACATGGGAAAACTGGTTGAGAGGCTGCTGCTGGAGGAAGGCGATCTGGGTGGAAAACATCACAAATCAGCAGAGCTCTCGAGTTTCAGGGGAGGAGGGAGCGAAAGCAATGGACTAATGAACTTAAACCAGAAGACTTCAACCCGCTCAAAGAATTGGTAAATGCAGTCTTGTGGAAAGGAATTTTAATGGGAAAGGGAGCCCGGGAGAACTGTCGGCTCCTAAAAGAGGTGCCGAAGATGTGATGAAAAACCGCTGTGATGCCCGCAGTGAGAACGGGGAGAGGCCAATGTGGCTGCCTAGGAAGATGACCTGACAGTCAAAAAGATGGTGAAAAAGGTGGCTTGCAGGCAGGCAGTAGAAGGAAACCTTCTAATGCTGTCCCATATGACACTCTCATGGACAAACTAGGGACATGTAGTCTTCATTAAACTACTATAAAGTGGGGAAAAGGAGGCAAGGGATTGGGTAAGCGTGTGGAAGACAGAAAAGGAAGAAAGAAGGGTGGAGATGGAAGACAGCACAAAATGGGGTAACTTTTTTCCTCTGAGAATAACAAAAAAAGGTCCAAAATAAAAAAAAAACAACACGATATGACACGTCTAGTGTTGCAGTTTCATGCAAATGTCTCTGTCTTCTAGCACCGATGTGTGACTGTAAATGGAACCCGATTTGCCAGATCAGTAAATACAAACCTGACTTATGCTGACAAAAATATTAAAATCCTTTGCATAAAGCTCTTTGTTTTCTCAAATGAGGGCAAAAAGCAAGCAAACCTGCTGCAACTCCTCCCATAATGAAGTTCCCTTTTATATTCTAGAGGGTGGGGTCTCTAAGTATCCAAATTTGAATGATTAACAAAAAACCAAGAGGCACATTTTTCTAATGGGTAGACTATAATAGGAAGTTTTGCCAGCTCCCACCCACAAACTGGTTTAATAATGTTATTTGCCCTCATTTGCAACTAAACTTCTTTCTTAGGTTGCCCTTTGCAAAGTGGTTTCTTAGGTGTGCTTAGCTAATTCAGGGGAAGGAGTGCAGCAGGAGCAAGGGGTCCTCCTATTGATTTTTGCATGAGATCTCCTTTGAGAACCTGTCCCAGCCATTACTTCACATGCTCTGAAAATTTTTGTCAATATGTCCCAATCAGTAGCAGGACGGAGGTTACTCTAAAACTTAATTAAAATAACAATCAATGGGATTAGGATGTCAAAAATTGGTATAAAACATCAGCTAGGAGAATTATCATCTCCGTTATAGAGGAATTCTGGAAATTTCAAATTACATTCTGATTTATGCCTTCCACGTCACACCAAAGATAATAAGATCACGCAGATTACAGGTAAACACAAAATTGCCTCTTTGGTTTACGATTGGTGGGAGGAAGGTTGATCAGATATGACAAAAATCCATGCATGTTATTTACACAGACAAGAGACAGAAATGCTTGGGAAGTTCTGGTGAAAAGATGATGGCTCTCTTGGTGACCTTTTCGCTCTGGAAATTACAGTACATTTCCTGGAAGAATCACTTGCCATGCTATACACGATCACTGCACAGACATGCAGGAGCAGAAAATAGAGGCTGTAGCGAAAAGAATCTCACCCAACGTGCTGGTTTGCTAACAAGGCGAATCTCAGGATACTTAGAATGAAAATCATCTATAAACACTCCTACATGGTGGGTAGGTCTGCAAAGGTTACTTTGCACTGCTCAGAAAGAGGCGTTTGTTTGCCGCTCTCGGGTTTTGATGAGCAGGAATATAGTGCAGTGCCACTGAGAAAATGAAAAGGTAACACAACCCAAAATCTGCCAGGGCCAAGATTTTTGCAAGTCAGCTTTTTTTTTTTTTCTCCAGATTAGGTGGTCTCCTAAATAGTATGACTATGCAATGTGCAGAACACTTGTTGTCCTAAACTAAAATAAATAGAAAATTTAACTGTGGAAAGGGTGATTACTATTCTGACGTTACACGGTGCTGTGGCTCTATTCACAGATACTCAAACTGGGTGCACTGGCCAGTATATGGTATGTGGATGTTTGACAAGGTATGTGGATAAGTTTCTATACTGTTCCCCCTTCATATAGATCAGTGAGTGCAGAATGGTGGTCTGGCCAGCTGGCAACGCATACGACAGTGCTGTCTATGGATTCATATGGACTGTAGTGCCTCTTAGTGCTGTATTTGTGACTGGAGCACGTTGTGTGCTCCAGGACTTTTGCAAGCCAAAAAAAAAAAGAGCGCTCTGTGGTGACTTGGCCTGCCAAGAATGGTGAATCTGGAATCAATTACAATCAACAGCTGAGTCTGCTAGTGCCTCGGCACCTCTGGTGCAGTGGGAAAGGCTTCATAAAGGACATTGTTATACATTTCTGTGATCTGGCTGAATGGAAAATACATGCAGCTGAATATGCAACCCATGCATTCATTGCTCTGCGTTGGGTGACGTGTTTGGATTGCAGCAAGTTACGTGTCTACTCATCTATGTAGCGTTGCATTGATTGTTTGCAACTTCTCTGAGATTTTATCCATGCTAGTGAAGTAGGCTAGTATGTAAATTGATAAGTTTTACATAAAGAAATGAGATCATAGAGTCACAGAAATGTTGGTTGCATGGGACCCTGGCGATCACCCCACTCAAAACAGGACTACCACCAATGTTATACCATTAGGTCAGCAGTGCCTTTATCTAGCCAAGCTGTGAAAAGCCTCCAAGGAAGGAGCTGCCATCACCTCTCTGGAGCACCTGGTGGAGAAGGTTTTCCTAATGGCCAGCCTGAACCTCCCCATCTGCCGTGTGTGGCCATTGCCCCTTGTTACGTCCTCTGGCACCACCAAGAAGAGTTTGGCTCTGTCATCTCCGTACCTGCTCTTGAGACAGCCACAGGCTGCTGTTCCATCACCCTTTAGGCTCCTCTTCGCTGGGCGAAACAAGCCCAGCTCCCTCCACCTCTCTCACACCACACCTGCAGTCTAGGCCCTGGACCATGGTGGTAGCCCTGAGCCGTCACCTCTCCAGTTTTTCCACATCCCCCTTGAAGCAGGGGTCCCTGAAGAGGACACTGTACTCCAGGCGCAGACCTACCAATGCCATGCAGGAGTCCAGTTCAATCTGCTGGCCACCCTCCTCCCAGCACTGCTGAGCGTGCAATTTGCAGTTATTTGCGATGGGATCCTATTGTAGTCTCATATTCCTCTTGTCACCCACCATAACCCCCAGGCCCTTTTCAGTCACAGAACTTTTCACGTCTCCATGTTAAACTTCACGGGGTTTCTGTTGGTGCAGGCCTTAGGTTTTTGAGGTCTATTTATTGACGCTCTACCATTTGGCTTGTCAACCACTCCCTTAGTTTAGTGCCATCCGCAGATGTGTTTGAGGATGATACTTTTACAGATTTGCATTCTGCCTCCTCATTCAGGTCTTTGATGAGAATAAAGAACGATACTGGCACCAGTATCAACCCCTGGGGCACTCTGCTTGTTAGTAGCTGCCAACTGGGCATCAAGACATTGATCAGTGTCCTTCGAGCCCTGTGGTCCAAGCAACTGTCAAATCACCTAACAGGCATCGGACCATCCAACAAACATTCAGCCCAGACTTCCTCAGCTCCCAAGCGTAGCTGTCATGCAACGGTCTGCCACTCACTCAAGGCTCCATCTCATTTCAGCTTGCCTTCTGATACATGGGACAAGATGCAGAAAGAGGCTGGTGTTGCTGCTGTGGTAAGGGTACGTGGTTCTTGGGCTTGCTCTTCTTGTAATTTTTCATATTTTTCACAGTATACTGGTGACACAGTTACATAGCTCCAGGAACTACAAACTCTTTCAGTTGCTCACAGCCCCCCGTAGTCTCTTAGCCCGTATCTCTATGACACCACATGCCTTGGTCTTGCAGGGACACTGAAAATCACTCTTCTTGACTTTCTTCATTTCCCACACCTGCCTTTGTTTTTTGTAAGCCTCACATATCCATCTTCATTCATTTCTCTTCTATCCAGATGTTTTTTCCTCAATGGTGCCCACCTCTGCTGGCAAGCCAACCCTGGCCCTCCTTCTGTCACTAACATGGAGCATTAGTGCTGGAGGTCCCAGGCAAGAGCAGCTCCTATGGGTGGGGAAACGCCTGCGGGAGGACATGGCCATGGCCCACTGCCCTCTCTCCTGCTCTTTGCTCCTTCACCGAGCCAAATAACGAAGCATTTGTTCCTGACAAGCAGATGGGGAGGAATTGGCAAGGAGCCCGGATTCCTTATAACTTAATCTCTGTCTACTCAGCTGTAAGTAGAGTTTTGTCTCAAAAGAACATGATTCCTTT
Organism: Aptenodytes forsteri; assembly: GCF_000699145.1. Taxonomy (NCBI): domain Eukaryota; kingdom Metazoa; phylum Chordata; class Aves; order Sphenisciformes; family Spheniscidae; genus Aptenodytes; species Aptenodytes forsteri. Next base: position 2,961,702 of record NW_008794408.1, read on the forward strand.
GGCTTTGCCACCAAATATTTGCTCACTAACATCTTTTTTTCTCATATTGTTATCCCAGGAGAAGAAATGGAGAGTTGTATTTCCAGTTACCGAGAAAAATTATCCGTGGGCAAGGGAGGATGGATGTGAGGCCATTCACTAAAAGGCAGATTACTTCTGATGAGGCTATCGTGCCACTTACAAGCTTTTATCTCTCTATAAAATGCTGTGCTGCCTCAAGTATCCTAACAGAAGGAATTCAAGGCATAGGGAAGTGGGATCTTCCATTTACTCCGAGGAAAACACAGTGAGACAGATGAGCTGAGGAATTCCCGGACAGAGATTACAAAGTCTCGTGGGAGGTTGCTCCTCTGAGGATCTTTGGAGGCTAGAATTTTTACTGCATTGGAAAGCCTACTTTGTTATGAATGGGTGAAATTGAAATCAATAATAAGCTGGCAAGTGACATCATATTTCAACATGCAAGAGGTCACAACCATATTCCTCTACCTAGAATACGGCAACAAACCTTTAAACATCCATAACCTTTTTCTTTGTCAGACAAAGTGCAAACGTGCATTTAATTTTTCTCCCTTGACCATCTTTTTCAATTCTTACGCAACTGGGAAGAGGGATGGACAGGGGTTAACTCCTGCAGAAGATACAGCTGGGATGTAGCCTAAAATCCACACAGGGACACGAGGTGCTTTCCCTCTTCTCCACTTGCCTGCTATTTTGAATAAATTGCCGAGTGAAGGGAGAAGTGTTGGCTGGCAGCGAGTGGTTGGTAGGTGTGGAGATACTACTGCCTGGCATCAAGCCAAGGCTGAAGTCAGGAACACAGACTATGAACATATCAGATATTCCTGATACATCTTGAATGTTTCCCAGCAAAGACAATAGTTTCCATTTTACTTCCCTGGTAAGATTAAATCTTCCCCTGCTGGGACTGGGGAACTCCCGATGGACCCATCCTGGGTAATGAGTGAGAACAACTCCTGCAAAAGGAGCCGGGCTTTGAACTCCTGAGTTTTATCCATGTCCGCTGCACCAAGCCTGGTTTATCTGAACATCCAGACAGGAGCGATATCATCTGGTCAGGAGCCGGTGCAGGGACGGAGGGGAGGACTGCACAGGGTGTGGCAAGCTGGCAGGAGCATGGGAGGACCGTGCTGGCTCCATTCCTGGGGCTGCATGCCTTTCCTGCATGTGTGATAGCAACCCGTAATGCAAATTATCCGTCCGCCCCAGGAATGAGAGCAGAGGGCACCTGACGTGGCACTGGCAAAGTGAAGGATCCGGTGCAGAAAACCAGCGCTGCAGGTAGACAAGCAGCAAAGACCTGACCACAGAGGGCACCCACCATCTCTTGCTAGTGCTAGTCGGGGCTATATTTAGACTATTCGGTTAATGAGTAAAAGATATATGAGAAAATAGCTGCTACTTTTGTGTGCATAGTGATGGCGCTTGGTGGCGCTTCAGAGGCCAAGAAGCCATACCTAAGGCTACCCCAAAAACACTTGGGGAGCGTGGGTGCCCCGAGCTGTGCCAGTTTCCCGCTCCAGTGCTGCTCTCCGTGGCCTCGGCAGCCCCAGAAGAAAGAGGAGGCTGCACCGGCCGGCGAGCCGTCCCCCCACTTCAACTGCAGCGGTGCCCACTCGGAGTGGAGCAGCTGCACGTGTCTGCCCCGTGCCGCCAAACAAAAGGCTGCCAACCCGCTCCAGACCTCCGGCCGGGCCCCCGAGGACAGCAGTTGAACTCTCCCCCGTTGCCTGTTGATAAGCTTTGGTGCTTTGCAATTCCCCTTTCCAATTACCGGCCCCGCTCCCCATGCTGGCTGGGCCTGGCGTGTGCCGCCGGCTCGGCCGGGGCGGGGGGGGGGGGGGGGGGGCAGGGAGGAAGGAGATGGGAGAAGTGTTGGGGCAGAGCAGGGACGTCCATCAATCACTAGGAGGGTGTCATCTCTCAGCTGCCTTTTGCAGAAGTCCTTGGAGGTACCTGCACGGCTGAGGATGGAGTCGTCTGGATGAGCCGTGCAGAAGTGGCCCTTATGTGAATTACGTGCAGGAAAAATCTTTTTAAGTGTTAGGAAAAGGACTCAGTGAGTACCCGGGTGAGGGATGCTGTGGCATGTCCGTCACTGGAGGCCAGGTGAGAGAAATATCTTTCTGAAATGGCTTGGGTATAATTGACCAGTTTGGGGGCATGGAAATGGGGAGGGTGAGCCCTGCTGCCCTTTTTTCTTCGGCTGCATTGCTGTATTGTTAAAAGAAACTTGGGAGGATTATAAATCTAAAGATACAACAGTTAAATATCAACACCACTATTCTAGGTGATGTGGGCTTGATGCTTTCCCTTATCTTAGGCACATTCCCATTTCTATAACATCCACGTAAAGTTATGTGAAGCTCCAGAACTGACCTCCTGTGACTCTGAGTCAACAAGCAGTGATCCTGCAGTCATCGGCTAGCTGCCACATCGCTTCGCAGCAGCACTGGTACAAGGCAGGGTGCCCAGTGGGGTGTCTGGTGGAAATCCCAGCTGGCATAAGGCTGGCGCCCTCCTCTCGCCTCCTCCTGATGCAGGCAGAGAACTGTGGAGTGCCAGGCATCCCTATGGCATGTTTTGTACCCGAGACCGCTTTGCAAGTAGGACAAATTATGGCAGAGCTTGTGCAGCCAGAGTTGCTCACGAGGGATGGATGAGCAACCTGAGGACTGCAGAGGGAAAAAGTGGGGAGCTGGCATCTTCCTTTCCCCCCTTCCCTAAATTCCCTCTTCCTGGGAGCTGGGCTTCTAACCCAGGCTGGCACTGAGGTTTTATTGGTGTGAGACTGAAATCCAGCTCAGACTGCTACTGCAGGGACTGTGCTCCGCAATTAGCTCAGAAAAGAGGTCTCCAGAGGGACAAAAGGTTTCTCACCACAAGAAAGAGCTCTCTATTAAAGTGTCAGCTCGAAAGCAAATCTTGAGTCGAGAACAAAGAGGCTGCTGGCTGGGTTACGTTTTTTAATATTTTAAGGAGCTCCCTCTCTGAAAATACTTTTTTCTTTAATAAAAACATCAGAATGAATTTGAGCAGATCGTGAAGATCCAGTCTTGGCCTTGAAAGGAAAGAGGTAACAAGCATGGCCCGGCAACTATCCTAAAACCCCTGTGGCAAGCAATAATCTTGAAAAAACCAGTGCAAGCTATGTTTTCAATTTATAAATTAAATGTATTTAAAATTTATGAACTTTGACTGCATGAGTAACTACTTCATTAGACTTTAAGGCTGGCATGTTTCCTTGGCTTTTTTCACAGTAAGGTAAAACACATTTCTAATAAACATGGAAAGAGATTCCAAGCTAGAGTCACTACTTTTATGTAAAGGACCCTCCAGACTCATTAAAAAAGTTTACCACCTAAATAAAGCAAGCACATTGTAATTCTTGAACTCATAAAGTTGGTAATATATACAGAATATTAGCCTACTCCTACATGTACACCACTTGGTATCGATGAACAACATACAGTAAGGGGTTTACTATAAGGAAATTAGCATATAAAACTATGTTTTGGTAAGTCTTAGACCGAAACACGAACTTGAGGAACAGGAGGACGTAAGTTGGGCGCTGCTCTGATTTACTGAATAAGCATGGCTAATTATATGCAGATCCTGAGGAGAGGGCGCTCTGGTGCTTCGACACCGAAGCTTTAGCTGTAACTGAAACTGCACCGTTTCTCCTAGTTTATATCAACTGTTTAGACCCCTTTGACAGCCGGCAGTGGGGACATGGGTGGAGGCATGGTGGTGCCTGCACCATGCATTGGCCCACAAAATAAGGCTGTGGCTGAAAGAGCTGGCACCATGCACTTCCCCTTCCCAGCACTGGTGCGTCCACAGCTGGAGTACAGCATCCTGTTTTGGGACCCCTGCTTCAAGGGGGATGTGGAAAAACTGGAGAGGTGACGGCTCAGGGCTACCACCATGGTCCAGGGCCTAGACTGCAGGTGTGGTGTGAGAGAGGTGGAGGGAGCTGGGCTTGTTTCGCCCAGCGAAGAGGAGCCTAAAGGGTGATGGAACAGCAGCCTGTGGCTGTCTCAAGAGCAGGTACGGAGATGACAGAGCCAAACTCTTCTTGGTGGTGCCAGAGGACGTAACAAGGGGCAATGGCCACACACGGCAGATGGGGAGGTTCAGGCTGGCCATTAGGAAAACCTTCTCCACCAGGTGCTCCAGAGAGGTGATGGTGGATCCTTTCTTGGAGGCTTTTTATGACTTGGCTAGATAAAGGCTGACTTAATGGTATAATGTTGGTGGTAGTCCTGCTTTGATGGGAGGTTGGACTAGATGACTTCCAGAAATCCCATGCAACCAAAATTTCTGTGATTCTGTGGTCCTTTTCCCCAGAGCGAGGGAGAAGCATGTCCCAAACCATCAGTCAGTTCACCCGGTCAGAGAGAGAGGGCAGCTCTGCCAGATCCTGGCTCCTGAGGGCTGGTCCCAGCCTAGCTCTTACTCATAAGCGTGCGTTAGGCTATGCTGGGGTTCAGAAACAAATTTGCAACAAAACCTGTCAGCCTTAGCTAGCCAGTGTCTTAAAGCCACCAAAGTCTGACTTCCACATTGTTGTGCCTTGTAATAGTCACGGCTCAATGTACTTGTGCATCTCAAGGTAGCGTACTGGCAGTAACCCCCCCCCAATCTCGTTGTGGACTAAGCCATAGGAGACTCCAAATGAGGCTGAAAGCTGCACCTTCAGTTTCAAACCTTTAACCTTTCCTCACAAATCCTTTGATTTTTCTCTGACTCTGGGAGTAGCCAATACAAGTTGTCTTCTGAAGACAAAACCTTATTTTGCGGCAGCCTGAACTAAGTTGGAGCCCAATGATGGAGCTCTTCGATACAGTAAATTTTCTGTTTAGTGGGCAGAAGTCCAATCTCGTTGGACTAAGCCATAGGAGACTCCAAATGAGGCTGAAAGCTGCACCTTCAGTTTCAAACCTTTAACCTTTCCTCACAAATCCTTTGATTTTTCTCTGACTCTGGGAGTAGCCAATACAAGTTGTCTTCTGAAGACAAAACCTTATTTTGCGGCAGCCTGAACTAAGTTGGAGCCCAATGATGGAGCTCTTCGATACAGTAAATTTTCTGTTTAGTGGGCAGAAGTTATCCATACACTGTACTCAATCACCAAACCCATCTCTGAGAAACAACTTGAAACTTCCTTGAGTTTACCACCTTTGCCTTCCTTTTCCAGCCCTTTCTTCCCTTTTCTGCTCCCTACCTCCTTGCTCCATCTAACACTGCTTCCTCCTGACACCTGTTAGACTCCCAGACCCTCTCATTGCCCACCTCACGGCTGACAATCCCTAGGGCTAAAAACGCTCACGGGCTGCCCTTTGCACAGCTTACGCCACTTGGCCCTCAAATGAGGCACACTGGGTTCTTGTCCATTTACCGTGCACAGAGGTAGGGGAGGACCCAACTCAGCCAGGAGGTCTATCAAGCTGCTCCAGTGCAGCGAAATACAACAGTCTCAAAGGACGTTGGCAGAGCCAAATGCCTTGTTGGCTTGACCGCAGGGCGTTTTCACTGGGATGAAACAAAAATAGGACTATCACAGGCGTGACCGCTTACATGCCGCTGCATGGCATAGAGCAGGCGAGGCTGAGGTCCATCTCCCCAGCCTGGTGCAGCAGAAGGCCCCTTCTGGGCAAGCCTGAGGGAGCTGCAAGAGTCTTTGGTCTTCAAAACTCATCTTCCAGCAAGATGTCACCTTATTTTCAAGTCCAGTGGTGACAAATCCCTCGTCAACTTTTACTCTGCCTTAGGAAAGCTGTCTGTTGGAGAATAATCTCCACTTTGGTCTTTATGTGAAGCCTTGTATGTATAATTTGCATTTGGTTCGTCTCATGAATTGGAATTAGTCACATGAGAATCACAGGATTAGCTTTTTCAAGTGAAAACTCTCCTCTGCAGAAACCCTTTCCCGGCTGTCCTCAGAAAACTGTCCCCAACCTTTCCACAGTCTCAAAGCTGACACAGCCAGTCCTCTCCTTACCTTGCAGCTCCTTTCTTTTTTGGCTACAGGGGTGCTCAAAATAACACCGGAAATCTCACTTCACAGTTTCTTGCATGACAGCAGGCAACAGAAACCACCCAAAAGAGCATTTTTTCCTGAGCCAACTCTTGCATGTTTCCAAAAAGGACAGGGTTGCTGAGCAAACAGACCTGTTCCATCTCTGATTTCTTTGATACTAAGACCATATGGGCCACCAAGCTGGTCCCCACTCCCTGGAGCTTTTGTTTGTGTATATTGCATGCTCCTTTAAAACAAAAACAAAAACCAAACCCCCAATGAGTTCACTAAGTGAAACAAGCAGGTAAGGTAGTGCTGCATATGGTGCTAGTAAAATTGTAATAGTGAAAGTTGGCAAGAGCCAAGCAGCCTTTGTATTAACTCTCTGGAGCTTCAGGTAGAGCCTAATGTAATTACTTGCTCTACTTTGTAGCATTTTAAGAGAAAAGTGTGTGTTTTAAAAAAGTTATATTTCCAAATAAAACAGTCAGGTCTGGAGCAGACACAGTGCCTGATTCTGGTCCCTCTGAAGTCAATAGCAAAACTCCTGTTGACTTAAATCAGAGAAGGATTATGTCCCAAATCTGAGAAATAACAGCAAACGGAGCTGTGCTCTTTTTAAATTCACTGTCCAGGCTACCAGATTGTAACTTTTCCCTACTTTTTTCTCCACCTGAAATTCCAGAGGTTTGTCTTTCCTCAGCTCCACTGGCTGGATCTCAATATTAGAGCTGAAATTTTTTTCTCGTGTGAAGACACCTGCTTTGCAGACATCTCAGTGTAGGTGGGTGAATCCAGAGATCCTGAATCTCACCCACACAAACGCAGTGATTTCATTCAAGAAACATTCGTGTAGTACTTTTATAATGAAAATATCCACAGTCTGTCAAAATGTCATAAATTTCATTTTCCTGAGTAGATTCAAAAGCCCTAAATGCTGGGGCCGTTTACATCTCTGCAAGTAGAAGAATTTAAAGTGTTTGGGGGATTTCTGGGAGGAGCTTTTGTTTCTTTCTGACGTTTTATTTTTGAGATCGATTAAGGCGTTAACTAAGATTTACTTCCCTGTTAAAGGCAAGTCTGTGATCCTTAAAACCTGCCTCTAATTAATTGAATTCTATCAGTCAATGTTGTTTGCTAACTCTTATCAAAAGTTAGGCAAGGCTGGAACAGATCTTACTAGCAGCCCTTTCCCAACATGCCATTGATAATATTAGTAAAGCCTGACCATTTGATCACCAAATTAAAAAAAGAATATGGATCCATTTCTTTTATTTCTTGGATTTGGTACATAATCTATAAAGACAGCACTTGTGGGAACCATGTTTTAGCTTGGATGTCCAGAATCATCTTACTATACATGTTTTCTCTAACTAACTTGTCATTTCAAAGTTTCTCGAAAGTACCTGCTTCCTGCGTACAAGTAGGTCTTCCAGATTTCCATTTAATGCCTGAATAACAAAAATGAGGATCTGGGCCATCTTCTCGTCTCTGCCTCACTTTGATCTCGCCACACCGGTTGTCAACAGAGCAGCCAGAAGTGATACAAAGCTGAAATGCATCGATATGGATCCTTCTTTTATTTCTTGGATTTGGTACATAATCTATAAAGACAGCACTTGTGGGAACCATGTTTTAGCTTGGATGTCCAGAATCATCTTACTATACATGTTTTCTCTAACTAACTTGTCATTTCAAAGTTTCTCGAAAGTACCTGCTTCCTGCGTACAAGTAGGTCTTCCAGATTTCCATTTAATGCCTGAATAACAAAAATGAGGATCTGGGCCATCTTCTCGTCTCTGCCTCACTTTGATCTCGCCACACCGGTTGTCAACAGAGCAGCCAGAAGTGATACAAAGCTGAAATGCATCGAGATCCTTGCTTGTTCCTAAAGAACTAGTCCCCAGACCTGCCTCTATACCAAACGGTACGTGAAGGAGCCTGCTGTGGCCATCTGGTGCCGGATGGAGCCATGTATCAGTTTGCCGTTCACCTTCTCCTGTGGCTCCTACGAGCATAGGAGCCTTTTCCAGCACCTTGGCTCACCCTGTTATTTCTGTTCAAGTGTTTATGGTCTCTAATCAGCACCTAACTTGCCTGTACTGGAGTTTGTCCTACACCTACTGTGGGTTTTTCATTCGGGCTTCTCCTGGCCTGCTTTCAATCACTGGGGTCACGTGCCTTCAGAGGGAGATGAAAAGCAGATTTTATTAAATGGACATAAATCGCAGTAAAGCTGCACTGGCTTTTGATAATTTCAGTCTGATGAACCGCAGTGTTTATTATCAAGATTTTCTTATTGATTCTCTGCAGCCTCTGTAGGAGATTTCCTTACAAGGGGAGGAAAGCGTGGTCCTGCACTTGAGGTGGCACCTGCTCCAGCTGAGACTAGTGGGACCTTCACCTCCCTTGGCTTTATGTTCGCCATCTGCCGAGAAGATCTCCTCTGCGCCTTGGGAAAGGCGTCAGCGTTGACTCTGGTTGTGAGGTCTGGGGCTCTCTCACATCATGCGGGCCCTAATGCCAGACGACACCTTTAAATGCCGTAACACCCACGGGTGTCCTCCAGAAATCAGGGTCCCGCTGCCCTCAGGGTGGTGTGCTTCCTCCTGCTGGCATCTTTCCTCCCTCCTCCTCCCAGCTCGACACCTGGCCTTGTATAACGAGGACTATCTCTGACAAGAAATTAAACCAGAGCACGTACATCAGCGCCTTTTTGTTTACCAGGAAGCAATATTCACTCCCCCACCTCCCACCACGGCCCAGGATGTGCTGGGCAGCCAGATGGCTGCAGAAGTCCTTGGGACTGCCTGTACAAACACAGGTTGTTACGATGTGCCTGCAAAGCTCGTGATAACGCTTTGGGGACACAGAAACGCCTGCTGGCCCCCGGGGTTCAGACTGGGAGAATGGGGGGACATAAGGGTCCAGAAATACTCTGTACAGCGGCGTCCTCCTGGCCGAATCTCCCGTGCTGCAGGGCCCTGGACCTCCTCCTCCATCTCCTCCTGCAAGCCCTGGCAGCTGAGAGAGCAGCTGCAAACCGGGAGCTTGGTGACTACCTGGTCCTGCAGGTGCATTAAACTTTCCCTAGTGAAAGCAAGGCTCATTTGTAAAATAAAACAGTTGGGGCCTTTGAGGTGTGATAAAAGAAGCAATGCTGTTTTACGAGCTGCGAAGGGGAAGGATTTGCCCGTCCCAAACCTGCCCACCAGCATTATGGTATCCACAGGCGGTGACAGCATCGAGGCAAAACAGTGCTGCCAAGCATTTGCAGCATGAGAAAAACACATTTTCCTATAGGAAATTTCACAGGAAGAGCTCCTGAGGGCGACCGTCTCACAGCCCTGCAGCAGCTTGCCTTTCACAGGGAAAGGCATTTTAGCTGCCAGCCCTAGCCATGCCACGCCGACTGGGTTTTGCTCCCTGGTGCTGCACACCCATCACCTTCCACCGGCCAAAACTCCCCCCATCCTCCTCACTGTGTGGCATTTCCCAGTCTCACGCAGGTCTTCCCCAAAAAGCGGTCTCGCGAAAGCGGCGGCTCGGCAGAGGGTGCCGGCGTGGAAAGCAAGAGTGGGTTTGCTCGATGTCGGTGGTGACTGCTACCAGCATTTCCACTAGCTAAATAAGGGGGTAGCCACTAAAAACAAATTCTGCTCACAGTTTCACCACTGAAATTGAGGGTGTTTTGTCTGGTTTCTAACGGGAGCGATAGCTGCCGGCATCGGCTCTGAATAATTTCACTCTAACAATAAGTGAAGGTGTGTGATAGTCCGGGGTTTAAGGTCATGAGAGTTAGCCCAAGGCTTTTTCTCAGTTTTGCTTTGAGGTAAGCCAGCGATTCAAAGCAAAACCTGGCTAAAACCATGATGGTTACTTACTTTTAAAGTTTACCCTACCCAAAAACGTTTGAGGCATGTAAATGAGAGCCCTCCATCCCCAAAGAGGCTGAGGCCTGAACTTCAGGCACGAGTGAAAGCATCCAGCAAAGGAGATGGGGGGAAGCTCTGGGAGAAAGATAAACGACCGCCTGATTGTAGGTATTTGCCTCGGGCAAGTTTAACACCTCTCTTACTTAAATGTCTTTAATTCGTACACAGTAAGGAGCAAAGACTTTAAAGGAAAAGATTTCAGTGCAGTGGCTCCCGTAAAGCCCCACCGAGGCCGAGACCTCGTTTCTGCCCTCCCCCTTGCTGTCGGGTGGAGGTAAGGAGGTGTGAAGATGCGTTTGATGGCGGTGCCAGTGTGGGAGACACTTGGCACTGAAGCTTTCTGAAAAAAATCAGCTTCCAAGAGCTGTGGCAGGGAAGGTTTTCATAGGACACTGTGGAAGGTGTCCTTCAAAAGCCGCCTTGAGTTTCAGAAGCTCCAAAAAAAAAAGCATTTTCCACCTGAATGCTTTTAAATTCTCTAACCGGGTAAGTAGAATTAGATTTTATTAAAATATTTAAGTATTATACTAATGACTAGTAGTAGCATATCAAGTGTAGCGAAGTGACTCAAGAAGTCCTCGCTCTCAAAGCACAAACCTTTGATTTTTTTTTCCCCTCCCTCCTTTCTATTAATAAGCTATTTTAACTCCGTCCGCTTCAACAAACCTTTTCCGGAGCGTTTGCAAAGGCTGGGCGCAGGTGCTTGCTCGTCAAAATGCCTGCCTGTCAACGCTAGTGAATAAACCCGCGTTCGCGAGGCACCGCCGGTGCTCCCCGCGCTGCCCCCGCCGCCGGTGCCGCCGCCGCCGGTGCCCCAGGGCCGGTACCTCGTTGAGACGGTGACCTCTAGTGGCACCGGGGAGCCGGCTCTCCCCGCCGGTCTGCTCCGTTTCCAGGCACGAACCCCCAAAAGGTGCCGAAGGCAGCTGCCGTTCGCCTCTGCGAGTTAAGAAAACGAGTGTTCAAGCAAGATGGGCTCCGGGTCTCGACTTTTCGCATCCAGGTGCGCAGACACAAGTTACCTGGAATTTGTAGTAGGCATTTTGTGTATATATTTTTCCCTACCTTTCCTATTAAAAAATTGAATTCTTTTTAGTAAGTGGCAATTAATGCAGCACTTAGTCACTGCTAGTGCGTAATCCCAAGCCGACATCTCTCGTGTGTATGGGAAGGTAAGCCTGCTTCCAAGGGATGGTGGGGAGCGGCAGATTTCACCTCTAGGTATCCTAAAAATAGCATCTGAGGATTAAAATCTATTTTTGCTGTCTCTCCCTTTTCCTAATTTCTGGCTGTAAATCAACATTTCTTTGGCATCCCTAACTATGGAGAGGATGTGGGTTAGGGCCCAGCGCCCCTGTGCCCCTTCGTGCCCCCTCCCTGCTCCGGGTGGGCTCAGAAAGAGAAGGAAACCATCTCCTTCTCCTGCACTTCTACCTGTTTCCTTCCAGCACCCCGCTGGCCCTCTCACACAAGACCAGACCCCCGGGCAAAACCAAGTCCCTTGGCCAACGTGGGCTGATGTACTTGGCCTCATCAGCCCATCTCCTATCTGGGCATCCTAGGGTGTGGAGCCAGCCCCGGTGTGCACCAGCCCCGTGTGCCCCTGTCCCATCAACGTCTTCCCCACAGGGCAAGGAGGCCTCCCGCCGCCCAGGCCAGCTCCCCGTCACCTCGGCAGCCCCTTTGGTCCCAGGGCCAATGGCTGCTGCGGGGAGAAGTACCTGAGCTGGCCTTCACCATGCTTGATCTGCACTGAGCAGGGCTGTGCCAACTTGTCTCAAACCCACAGGTGATGTGGGATGGCTTTTTTTTCCCCCCTTACAAAAATTGCTTTTCTTCCCTTAAATGTTTTTTTCCACTAACTCCCCATCCCTCCTTGCCTACGCAGGGCAAGCTCTGTCGTGGGCCTCGTACAAGGCTTTGCAATTGGTGTGCAGCAGCAGATCATCCGGAGATGAGAACAACCACTTCCTCCCTCCACCACCTCTGTGAGTCTGCAGCAGGACCTGTTGACAGCTCTGCGCCACCTTCCTCAGCTCAAGCCTAGAGAAATGCCCGCCATCAGAAAGTCAAAAGTCGCTCGACACTTCTTCCCTGCTGCACGATGTACACACAGGAGTGACAGCAAGGTGACTTTCCCCGCATAGACACTGGAGCATCTTATAATGGAACCAGCATCACCGTGGCTTTGGTGGATCCATGGTCCCTTCCCACTTCTTCTGAAAGCCCCCGAGGTGTTAACACACGACCCCTGCTGTGCCAGGGCTTGTCCCTGGCATCGCCCTGCACAGGGCTGAGTGCCAAGGCCCCGCAGACGCCCTGCATGCTCAGGAGGGCAGAGAAAGTTCAACGCCACTGGTGAGGAGTGGGTTTGCACCTTGGCACGCTCCCTTCCTCTGGTGGGGCTGTCCCACCCCGCTGTGACGTTGCCCTGTGCTGCCCTGCTCCTCGCTGGCAGGCAGCACATCACACCTGGCAGCACAGAGGCACGTTAACAAATGGTTCCTTGGAGGAAACGATCTTTAAGCAAACTTTTAGATTGGTCTAAGGACGTGCTTCTCTGCCTCTTGAGCTGTGTGGCTTGGGGGAAGTCCATTTAACCTCCCCGCTGTGGACCCAGTCACTGCTTGCCCTGCAGACAGCGTGGTCTCTCTGCTCAGGGACATTTCTTCCCACAAAAGCCCACACCCCATGCATGAATTTGAATCTAATTAGCATTTGCTCAGTGGACCTTACGAAAGAGCCCCAATGCGGTACCTTTCTTTTACCTCAGACTGGTTTCTGATGAAAAACTGGGTCATCCAAGTGGTAAGTACCTTTTCCCTGTCGAGCTTGATACATTTTACAAGACCTTCTCCTTTCACAAGAGCCCCGTGTGTCAGTGCACAAGCCCTTGGACCAGGCAGCCATGGGGAGACCATCCACAGATATGCTTTACCTCAGAGGGTAGGATGAAGACGTTCACATCTCAAGAAGAAAACGTGCTTCTGAGTATGAAACCACCTTCACCCCCGTCCTCACCCCAGTCTGCACCCAATTACAAACATTAATCCCATCGTCAACATGCATCGCACCAGAAAAAGTGTTTATATTTTTTAACTGACAGATCAACTGTGCAAAACAAATATTGGGAACAACTGCCTGCAAAATAAGAACCATGCAAGCACTGAAATTAAGAATGATTTTGGTGCAGGAGCCTGAGCCAGCAGCATGAAGCCAGCAGGCGAATGCCCACCCCTGTCGGCGGGTCTGGCTTTGGGTCCGGCCACAGAGGTTTTGCTGGGTTGCCCGTGTGTATGGAGCCTGGCAGTGAAACATGGCTCCGGACTGGTGACACGTGGTGAGGCGGCAGGAGGTGGATGGCGGGAAGCAGCGGGAGGCTCCTGCTGTGAGCCCCGGGCACCTTCGGGAGGGTGGTGGGACCGGCCGCCCACTGGCATCCCACTGGCAGCAGTGGCCGGGATGGCGTGGCAGTGGCCGGTTCCCTGTTACCAGAAAGAGCTGAAGGCAGAAACTGCTTTTTCACAGCGAGAGGCATTCGGTCTGCCAGCCATAGCCAGGCTATTAATTTGTGAACCAAGTGTGGGTGGGGAGACAGTGCATATCCTTATCTACACCTTCTGAGGAGTATCAAAGCCTAGCTATTGAAACAACCCTGTTTTCATTTCTAGTAAATACTATTTTTACCCTTCTTAGGAGCTGGCATTTAAATCAGATTAGGATGATGACTCTATTGTCCCAGACTACTTGAATGCATTTAAAAAAAAAAAAAAAAACAACTAGTAAGGCTGTGGCAAACAGGTCATCTCATGTGAAATTGTGTGTTTAGTAATCAATGGTCAAGGCCAACAGAAGCCATCAGATGACTGCAATGCTGGAGAGATGGGAAATTACTGACCTCCCTCAAATTTCCCTCAGCTCTTGAAAAAAAATACCCTTTGTTTCTTGTCCTTTTAGAAATATTCTTCGTTATTCCCATTTTCTATCAGCCAAGCTTTGACTCATTCTGACACTGACCATTTTCAACCAGAGCAGTCACATCCCCTCCTAAGCAGGGACATTCACACAGTTATAGGAAGCCGGTGATTAAAGACACGTTTAGCAACACAGCTAAAACACATTTAGCAACAGAGCTAGATTCCTGCTCACTTGAGGGTCATCAGTGGTAGGTGATGAGATACCCACATGCGCTATATGTGATGGTACGAAAGAACCAGCAGCATGCTGTAATAGCTGTGTAAAGATGGAGACCTGTTCCTGCATTTGAAAATGATTTCAGAGTAATCGGGATTTTAGACAACTTTGAGGTCAGACTTTGATCAGGGGGTGTGAAGAACAAAACGCTTCTCTCTGACTGCACGTTTCGAGATTACACATTTTAACAGCTCCGAACTGCATGGGTTGCTGCAGACAATTAACACTGGCGGAGGGCCAAACCAAAAAAAAAAAAAAAAAAAATCAGAAACTCGTTTCCACAACACGCTAAGCCGCATGGTATTTTGTCACAAGCAAAATACTCGCTGAATAACAAATTCATGACTTTAACAGTCTCTAAAAGTTTCCAGCATGGCTCACAGGCAACGTCCCGCTTTAGGATTTCTGACTCCGTGATGCTAAACCATACAACTGCAGTTTGTAACGACAGTAAACTAGACCACCTCATTCCCTGCCCCTGATCCCTGTCTGTGAGACGCAAATCATTCCTCCGTGTCTCATGGCAGAGGTAAAATCTATGCAGAGGCTGGGGTGGCGAGCAGTGGGTAGCTATGGCGGCAGACGGAAGGGAATTATCCCTGCTTCCGCGAGTCACCGCCTTGGAAGCGTTGGTGCTTCCCACTTGTGCAAAGCCTTCCCAGTAAGAAGGGGCTTGGAGCAAGCCATGGCTAGCCCTCTCACTTGGGGTGTTAAAAGCTGATTTTCTTCCCCCCTTGCTGAAGTCGGGCAGGGGCGTCTGTCGGCCTGGTTAAGACGTGGCTCGTGGCTTTTTGGGGTGGCTCAGTGTGATGCTGAGCAGGGTCTATTTTTATGTGTGTGGAGGGGTTTTGTTGTTTCTTGGAAGGGTCTTCCCTTACGCTAACATCCAATTCTGCTTTTTCAAAAAAAAGCTTCATTTTGAGGTCCATTTTCTGTATCTACCATGTACATAGAAAACTTCCCCGAAGCTTGTACCATTTTTTTTCTAGTTTTTATGGAGTGCTCAGAAGTCTCTCCACTCGCAATTACGCTGTCAGACCAAACTCTTCATCATCACAAATCATTTAAAGCCTTAAGCATCAAAGGTAGCTACGCTAAAGCCCTGAGACTCAAGTGTTTTCAATAAGCATTAGCAGCTAAAATGTTGCAGTCTCCATGAATGCATTAAAAGTGAGTGAAACCCCAGGAAGCAAAATTTCCACTGTGAAGAAATAATTTGGTAACTATATTCCCAGGCGTGTAAGGGAGGAGACCAACCGCAACTTGGACTCAGGAGGCAAGAGTGGAGAAGCAAAGGCATGTAATGAACACATTAGAACAATATTTAGCCAACAAACCCTGAAAGCTATGGACATTTAAGGTGGTAAGTTTTGAGATGTATCTGTCTGCTCTTACAAGTAAGCCCTGAAAGGTAAAATGTGCTGACTGCAAAATAAATCCTTCAATATAATCCAGACTTTTAAAGCATCACCAAAATTCAGTCTGATTAAATGTTTGGGGTTTAAGTCAATCTGGTTCAAGCAGCACATTTTCTTATGCAGACACCCAGAGCCGCAACACAGCCCTTACTGAGGGAAGGGGCAGAAGTCGTGGAGGGGGTTTGGTGAAGCAACCATCGCCTGCCGCAAGTGGACTTCAGGGGGAAAGCTCCACCAGGGAAGGGAGCTGCAGAGAAATGCAGGGCCGGGCCCTGCGCAGGACCTGCATGAGGGTTCGGTACCATTTTGCCGGGGGAGGATGCTGAGACCCTCACCAGAATTGCACCATGTGACTGCATGATGCAAGATGGTGGACTTGGCAGTGTTAGGTTTACGGTTGGACTCGATGATCTTAAAGGTCTTTTCCAACCTAACTGATTCTATGATTCTAAGAATGTCTCCCTTCCCTGTCCCCACCGACTTCCAAACTTTTTGAGGGTATTATTATCTAACAGCCAATTTTTCTTGCAGCCTTGAACAAAATCTTACTCGCATAAACATGGTCCTTCATGAGGAAACCGCAAAGCAAAACGGAGGATTCTCCCCAAGATGTTGCTCTCTACTTATCGTTCAGCCCCAGAAGTGCTTGGTCTCTATTCCCGGTTTCTCAGCTCCTCGTCAAATCCTCTGGTATGTGGAGATATGTGTAGATGCACGTACATGTACACATGCATTTGTGTCCTGGGCTCTCAATTCTGTTTTTAAATAGCAAAGTCCCTTTCATTTGCAACACGTACGGATGTCCTATGTCCATCCCGTGGGATGCCCCACCACATTGCCGGCAGAGCCCCCCAGGTGCCACGAGCAGGGGCTGAGCCTGGGCTGGCTGCGGGGTGGGAGCAGGCACCACCTGGGAGCAGTGCGGGAGGCTGGGCTGGCAGCACTCGCTGTGGTTACACGTCCCCAACACCTTCTATTGTGTGATATCTTTCGGGTCCGTACGGCTTTGGCCGGGCAGGTATCGTTTGGGTTTGGGACTGTTTTTGCGGAAAGACTGCCTCGGGGCGAGCTACTGGAAAATTCCGCTTAAAAATGGTTTAATGATTTCTGAAAGTGAAATTAAAGAGAAACATTCCCTTTCATACATGAAAAAATAATGCTGTGGTTTTGCAGGGATGTGCTAGACTCCCAAGGGAGCCAACCGTTACAGAAGGATGTGCTTACAAGGATGTGGCCATCAGCTTTTTGCTCGCTGCATGAAATTCCCACATCCTTTGGCCAAGCTGCAGGTCCCCCCAAAATATCAGCTCAGTAGAAATGTTTGTGTTTACCCCTGATACCCTGAGGGTCTTATCCATATGCTGCTGCACAACACGTGCAAGCGGGACCGGTGGGGTCCCTGGGAGGACCTGGCACTGGCAGGACCCAGGGAGGGAGGAAGATCCTGGCAGCTCCAGGAGGGCAGCCTGCGATCAGTCAACCACGTATCCCAGCAGGACCTGATGTGCACCCACACCTCTGCTTTCCCTTGCTGTCTCGGGAGCAGTTGTGAAACAACCAGCCCGTGGTGCTCCTCGTCTCCCCAGAGACATGGCCAGTGCCACGGCAGGGCACAGAGGTCTGCGCCGTGGCCGTGCCAGTGGCTGGCACCGGCGAGCATCACGTCTCTCTGAGGCACCATGTCTTCCTTCTCCTGCCTGCTCTCCTAAGCAGCATAAAAAGAAGAGGGGAGTAACAAAAGCAACACCAAAAAGCCATGTTAAAGTTGCATTCCTAGTCTTATAAATCAGGAGATGCCAACATTAAGACTGTACGAAGTCAGCCCAGGTCCCGTGCACACACGTATCACATGCAGGGGTGTGCGACAGCCTTTCGCTGGGTGATCGCCGACTGCTTTCTCCCCGAGACCGTGCCGTGCTCAGCACCGTGTGGGCAACGCTCTGCGGGTGAATCAATGTTATGGTGCGAACGAATTGCTCTCTTTGCTCTGCCCACACCAAGTCTAGGCAGTGATAGCCACAAAACCTAGAGCTTGCTCTGACCACCGCTGGTAAGGGAGGCTTTTATTAAGGAAGGTTTTCATTAAGGAAGGCTTTTATTCCACAATGAGCTGGACTCACCTTCTCCTAAAAGCCACGGGACTCTGCAGGATCTGGGGCCGAGGAGGTGGAAATGCGAAGTGCTGAGCGCTTGGGGCTGGCGTTACAGCCGGTTACAGCCATGCTTTGAACAAGCAGCAATGAAATGCTCTGAAAAAAATCAGGTGCCAAGGTCTCCAGCTATTCACTGTTCACTGTGATTTCTCTGAGGTTTCCTTTCCCACAATAAAGCAGAGAGCACCCCACTTACTTGCACGCGAATAGATAAATCAGCAGAGGATGCTGAGACGTTGAGGTGGGTTGAAAACTGGATGAATGGCCAGGCCCAGAGGGTGGTGATCAGCAGCTCAAAGCCTAGCTGGAGACCAGTAGCAGTGTACCCCAGGGGTCAATACTGGGTCCAATCCTGTTAAACATCTTCATTAATGGCCTGGATGATGGGGCAGAGTGCACCCTCAGCCAGTTTGCTGATGACACCAAACTGGGAGGAGTGGCTGATACGCCAGAGGGTCATGCTGCCATCCAGAGGGACCTCGACAGGCCGGAGAAATGGGATGACAGAAACCTCATGTGGTTCAAGGAGGGGAAGTGCAAAATCCTGCACCTGGGGAGGAACAACCCCAGGCACCAGTAGATGCTGGACAGGCCACCCAGCTGGAAAGCAGCTTGGCAGGAAAGGACTTGGAGGTCCTGGTAGACACCAAGTTGAACACGAGCCAGCAATGTGCCCTTGTGGCAAAGAGGACTAATGGTGTCCTGGGCTACATTAGGGAGAGTGTTGCCAGCAGGTTGAGGGAGGTGATCCTTCTCCTCTGCTCAGCGCTGGTGAGGCCACACCTGGAGTACTGTGTCCAGTTTGTCCAGTTCTGGGCTCCCCAAGTACGAGAGATATCGACATGCTGGAGAAAGTCCAGTAAAAGGCCTCAAAGATGATGAAGGGTCTGGAGTATCTCTGCTATGAGGAGAGGCTGAGAGAGCTGGGACTGTTCAGCCTGGAGCAGAGAAGGCTCAGGGGGGATCTCATCAATGTTTGTAAATACCCGAAGGAGCCAGGCCCTGCTCAGTGGTGCTCAGTGGCAGGACCAGAGGCAATGGGCACAAACTGAAACACAGGAGGTTCCCTCTGAACATCAGGAAACACTTTTTCACTGTGAGGGTGACCGAGCACTGGCACAGGTTGCCCGGGGAGGTTGTGGAGTCTCCATCCTTGGAGATATCCAAAAGCCACCTGGTCACGGTCCTGGGCAACCAGCTCTGGGTGCCCCTGCTTGAGCAGGGGGTTGGACCAGATGACCTCCAGAGCACCCTTCCAACCTCAACCATTCTGTGATTCTGTGAGGCATTGGTGCACTGTGCTGAGCACCCCACGGAAATGCTCGCGAGGATGCTAATTTTTCCACTTGTCATAGGATTTACCTGGAATGTGTTAAACATAGCCCAAACCTGGTCATAACATGGCCTAAACACTGAATGCAAAGAATAAATGGCAATTTAAAAAAACCCCAAAGACTAACGAGTCACAAGATAAGAAGGTGACCTGTCAAAAGAAGTTGTTTTATAGGTTCATGGAGATCCAGACTGAGTTAAGATACATTTTTGGCACTTTCTCTATCATGAACACTCATTTCTGCACCCCGAGCACACTCTTCTACACCGGTTGCTTTTGTTCATGTCGTAGCTGCACGTTATAAATGTGTGTGTGCATATAGTGTATGTGGCATAAGAAAAAACAGATAAAAATAGGACCTAAGTTCTCCAAACTTGCCTTATGATTGTTTTTTTTTAACAAGCTTTTAAACATTGTTTTTAACCACAGAAATCAGATACCAAGAAAACTTTCATCTTATTCCTGCAAAATCAAAATGGAGCTTCTAAGTCACAGCACAGCGTGGGAACAAGTGCCTTTCATGCTCGCTGGAGGAAGTTATTTCATAATGTGAATTTCATCGGTATTTCTCCTGCCAAGATGCCCAGACCTACATGACTAAGAGTTGCCCCTGTTTGTGTAGCTACCCCCTCCCTGCAGCCAGGCTCAGTGAAACCATAGGCACATGGAAACTGTGGCGGTTACGTGGCCCACACGCGAGGCTTTGTGCCCACATTTTGGGACTGAAGGCGAGGGGACGTGGAAGGAAGCAGCTCCCGGAGCGGCCGCGTTGTGTCCCACCGCTTGGGATGTTGGAGTGAGCTGTGCCACTCCTCTCACTCTGTCGTGACTCGGTGCTGTGACAACATTTCCAGAGCTGGTGCTGCGCATGCAGAATAAATCAGGTCACGTCATGCAGAAGCAGATTTCAACTGCTTCGTTATCCAGTGTTTCCCACCTAGATTTAGGGCCAGATTAAGTTTCAAGCGGACCAAACCACCCCCAGTAATTATTTTTTTGAGATTTTTGTCACAAATTGGTAGAATCTCAGTACAGATTTTGCTTTCTCTACAATTCCCATCATCTTGAGTTAAAGCCTCTCAAATGTCCTCCCCACACAGCTGTTGTTATTGAATGGACAGGTGGATGTTAAAATTAGATGTTCTCCTAATTTCTGCTCTACCACCAGAGGACTAGCGATCCAGGGGCTGGGCTGTGGAAAATCTCTGCCTCTTGCATCGAAACCGAAAGCATCTGGATTTGAGATTTTTGTGTCTAAACCCAAAGCTTCCTGAAAATGTTTTGCACTAGAAGAGAGAAAAGGTAACCGAAGTCGATGGGGAAAGGAAAGAGGGAGAGGTGATGATACAATGGAAAGAGGAGGCGCAAACTTCCTGCTGTCTCTCTGTGAAGGGGCTATTACCTCATTTGTTATGCTGCTCTGCCTTCAGAAAGTCCAGCTCCAAATCATCTCTCAACTCTGGGAAACCCCACCAGGTGTAAACAACAGCCTCAGCACCCCCGAGTGTGGCTTTGCACCTGAAGACGAAGCTCTGGAGCAAGCCCGGTGCCAGCTCTCCCAGCACGTGCGAGGGCAAACGCCTGCCTAGCGCGGCTCTGACAGCTCTTTGCAAGCTTTCCTCGCCGGTCACACCCACCGCCAGGGCCGGGCTCACGGTTGATGGCCTGAAGGACCTGACCCCGGAGGAGCTGCGGGCTGGCTCTTCTGCCGGGCCGGGATGAAACGTCTGTGCAAAGGCCTCCAGGAGGGAGAAGGGGCTGCAGGGAGCCTTCACGGGATGGCAGAGAGCGATGTCCTCTGTGAGGATGATGTGAGAGAGAGCTGCGGTGACTCAGAGGCGCACTTCTACCCCGAAATACCCAACAGCTGGCTCTGGGAAGGGCAGCACGGACCCCCAGGCAAGCAGCGTGAGGCAGCTGCCTGGCGGGGACCTGGCTGGGGTTGCAACGTGGTTGACGGCCATGATGCACGTGTCAGGAAAGAAACACTCCACGCTGAGTGTTTGAACAGGACCCCCCCAGGAGGTGTCCCCGCACCCTGGCCGGGTCCCTGGCAGCAGGGACACCCTGGGACAGCAGCTCCCCCTTGCCCTGGGATGGGTACCTGGGTTGCGGGACCCTTTGCTTGCTCCCTGCTGGGCCCAAGGAAAAGTGGCTTTGTGCAAACACAGACACAGCAGAAGAAAACCTGGACCCAGCTCTGAAGTTGAACCTCACCCCCCAAATCCCACACCATGTTTCATCCAACCGCTGGGTTCAGTAAAGGGCAATATCTCTTAAATGAGATGGCTGCAAACTGGGGTGGAGGGGGCTTCTCTACGCTGCCTGGGGGGGGAGGTCCCTTTTCAGCTAACCCGGCATTGCAGAGGCAGTGAGCGGGGTCCCACCAGCTGGGAAGGCGGTCCCCCCAGCCCTGCACCCCCAAGCAAAAGGGGCCGTTGCCTGCGGTGTGGTGTGGTGCAGCACTGCTGGGCTTGGTGGGGCCGCTGGGGCCGTGCAAACGGGTGGAGCTGGGTTGCACTCCTGTAGCACGGCACCTGCTGCATGCAGGGCAGGAGCATGTTTTGTGCAAAAGAAGAACCCACTTCCTTTCTTCTGCATTGTAAAAAGAAAAATAAAATCAGGCAGAGCGCATTGTTTTCCCTCCTCTTTATTCCCAAGTCCCTGGACACGGTTGTCACCTGGACCTTTGGTCTCCTCTGCCTGTTTTCGAGGCTGGTGATGTCACTTGGGGCATCTCCCTCCTCCGGCTCCCCAGGACCCGCTCTGCGCCTGCCCCCTGGGAAGGACCTCACCCTCCGCTCAGGGGCTGAGCCCTCCCAGACCCGCCTTTATCCAGGCCTCCCCTTTGGCACAGCGATGCCTTCCCGCTCCCATGGGGTTCCATGAGAAGCCCCCTGTCCCCAGGGTTCGTGTTAGCGGCGGGGCTGGAGCTGCTGGGTTATCTTCACGTAATTCCCCTTCTGGGATCTGCAGCTCCATTTTTAGCGCCTGTGTGAGCGCAGAGCCCGAGGGAGGGGAGGGATTGCACAGGGGGCATTTGACTGCACGGAGAAAGTCCTGGGCATGAATTTGCATCGCAAAACGTCCCGTCCGTCATCAGCGAGCGCTGGTGATGGCGACCGGCCCGAGGCGTTGTGGGCACCTGGCTGGAAGGCAATGGCATTTTGCCCGGCTTCATCCCAGATTTATTTCCTTGATGGTGTTAATCTGTGGAAATAAAACTCTCATGAGAGAGCGTAATGAGGGCGGACGGGAGCCTTTCGTGTGCAAAGCGTCAGTTCTTCTACCGTCAGTGCTTCAGTGACCCCTGACTTCAGGGTGACCAGTATTTATTTCAGCTGCTGATGTATTTCATGCGGTGCATTAGGTAGACGAAAGGATGGTCCTGGACCCGCTCACTGGTGTGGGCTCAGGATTTCTGTAGGGATAACACTTCTCTAATGTCGTACCCATCGGGTATTTTCATCATCGTGATGAAACAGCTGAAGAACATCTGAACCCCACGCAAGTTTGATTAGCTTAACTCTTGACAGATGTGCACACAGAAAATCCCCATCTTACTAAGGAATATTTTTTACAATTTACTCAGCAGTTATTCTCTCATTAGCAGACCTTTCCCTTCGTGTGATATAAACCCCCGAGTGACAAAAGTATCAACATTAATAGATGGTTGTTAGCAAATTTTCACTATTAGTCTTGCTAGGTACCTTCAACTTGTACTAATTCATGGCAATATCATTCACTGTGTAATTTCTATACAAATGACTCACCATACATGAGTACACAGATTAGTACTGAGTTTAATGCCACTATGTTATAAAACATTATAAATATTATGCAATTAAAGAATTGCTTGAGCTTTACTAGCTTGGAGAGAAACGTACGTTTAGCTTAACTGTAATCTTAACCTTGACATTTCTTGGCCTCAGTACATTTCAGTAGCTGCCTGAATGTCCCGTGATGGGAATTTCCTAGTTTATCAGGAGTTTTGGGGAGGGGAAAAAAAGAAAACAAGCAAGATCATCACCACCACCAACAAAAAAAACCCCAAAACCACTAAAAAGAACATAAAATCCTCTTGGGATTTGAAAGCCCCAGTGGTCTCCAGTAAATAGCTGCTGTGGGGAAGGCCATCCCGCCGGCCACAGGGCAGGCTGCGCTTCTGCAAACATTTTGGGAAGTGCTGGGGAGGAAAGTACTCTCTCTCCACTGCAAGACGTGCTGGTGGCCCACACCCCCTCGCCCCGTCTCCGGCAGCACCGTGCCATGGTCAGGGCTGCTGTGCTCATGGTGGCTTCCCCAGCCGCGCCACGGCCCTGCCAGCCAACCGTGCACGGGGCCGTGGGGTAAATCAGAGCCCTCCACTGCCCGGCACCCTGCAGGGACGGAGCCTGCCCCCAGAGGGCCAGATGAGACAAGGGGCTTTGCTGTACATTCACCACACAATATATCATCCTAATAATGAAACTATTTTCCCACTAAGGGCAAATTGTCTCATTCCAATCAAATTAGCCTCTGCCTCAAGGAGCTGTGCCCGATGGTTTCTCCGTGTGTGTATGAAAGGCAAATCTGGGCTTCACCGCAGCTCGGGAGGCCGTGCACAGCGTGGCTCGTGCTGGCCACAGGCACAATAAGCTCCACGGGAGATTCATCCCGACTTTATTGGAAAAGGTGCCGTGGTCCAATCGCGCTGCTGTGGCCGTACGTACGTGCCCAGGAGTGAACCCTCTGGGGCACACGTGAACCAGAGCTGAAGCCGTTTTCATTGTTCAGTTGCATCGTGCATCCTTGTAGAAATTTTCAGAGTAAAACCCAAAGTCGGTTCAGATGTCAGGAGTGATTGCTGTGCAGGTACAGTCATTTATCTTCTCCAGCACAGCCACTACCGAGAATAACCCCCGCTGCAGCAAAATGCCTCTCACACACCGAAAAAAAAAACACACCCAGAAAGAACACACATTTTTAGTAACCCTGAGAGAAAAGAAAGAAAGAAAAAAAAACCCCAGACCTCACGGTGCTTTTATAATGTGAGCGAATCCCGAGAGGGGGGGGGGGGGGGGGGGGGGGGGGGGGGGGGGGGGGGGGGGGGGG
>NW_008794408.1:2986612-2990812 GCF_000699145.1 Aptenodytes forsteri
CAGCCCCACCGCCTTCTGGGCATTTTCTCAATGAAGCTCCCCATTCCCATCCCGCGGTGATGAATAAATGACATCGCTGCCGCCGGATGAGTTTGGGACCTTGTTTGTGTGACAGGCGATTCCCCCTCCCAGCCCCCTGGTATTGATTGGACTTGCAAAAAACAAAAATAAGAGGAGCTGGTGACAAGAAGAAGACAATGAGTCACAGCCTTTGTTGAGATGCTTGTACCGAAATCACAAGAGATGCGTTTTTCCAAATGACTCGAGCTGTGTGCTGCCGGGGAGGTGGCAGGGAGCAGGGGACAGGCCTTTGGCTTCGTGATGAGGGCCGGCCCTATGGGTGCCGCTCCTGTTATCAATAAGCTGCAAGTTTCATGTCTGTTCTTATTCCAAGGGAGAGGGCAAGAGCTCGCGAGGCACCACAGAAATGGCTGGGGGGGGGGGGGGGGGGTGCCCCGCCGCGCCGCCTCACCTCCGGCAACCAGAGCAGCTGCAATGTGCACAACCACCACTTCTCCGCCAAAGTCACCTTCTCCCTCTTCTACACCGCCCTGCTGGTGTTCGGTGCCTGTGGGAACATCCTGGCCCTCTGCATCACTTTCCAGCGCAGGAAGAAGAAACTCAACTCCACCGACCTCTACCTGGTGAACCTGGCCCTCTCCGACGCCCTCTTCACCCTGGCACTGCCGGGCAGGATCACCTACTACATCCTGGAGTTTGACTGGCCCTTCGGGGACTGGTTCTGCCGGGTCACAGCCTTCATTTTCTACATGAACACCTACGTGGGCATCTACTTCATGACCTGCATAAGCGTGGACCGCTACATTGCCGTGGTACGCACCAGGCACCCCGGCAGGATCCGGAAGATGAGCCGTGCCAGGGGTGTCTGCGTCCTCATCTGGTCCTTGGTGTTCCTGCAGACAGCGCCGCTGCTTCTGCGGCCCATGACGCGGAGGATGGGGGACAAGCTGACGTGCATGGAGTACTTTAACTTCGAGGAGATTCCCAAGCTACCCTACCTGCTCCTGGGGGCCTGTGTGCTTGGCTTCTTCCTGCCTGTGGGCATCATCTTGGTGTGTTATGTGAGGATCAACCTCAAGCTCTGCCAGACAGCCAAGGAGAACCCATTGACGGTGAAGAACGGGCACCACCGCCGGACCTTCACTGTCATCTTGGTGGTGCTGCTGGCCGTCCTGCTCTGCTTCAGCCCCTACCACCTCAACATCGTCCAGTTTATGGTCAGGAAGATCCTCTACCAGCCGTCCTGCCGCGAGCAGCAAGCCTTCAAGATGTCCCTGCAAGTCACTGTGGCATTCATGAACCTCAACTGCTGCATAGACCCCATCATCTACTTCTTCGCCTTCCGGGGCTACAAACGGAGGCTGCTCCGCATCTTCAGGAATAGTGGCTCGATGGCCACCTCCTCCACTGCCAAGACCCCCTCCGAGAGCAACAGCAACAGCCAGCCGCCTGGCTCTGTCTCTGTCTAGCAGCGCAGCCCCCTCCCTTTCGCTCTGGCCTGCAGCTTATGGACCATCCCCGACGGCAGGAACCGGAGCCAGGCTGCAGAGCAGGACCAGCACCTCCGACAGGCTTTACCACTCCCCTGCCTGGAGCCGAGGGCTCTTGCAAAGCCAACCTGGCCAGGACACAGCCCTGCCTGGCTCCGCACGCCTGGCTCTGCTCTCAGCACTGCTGGACCCACCGTCCTGGAGCACGGAGAGGCCCGTTTTCATCCCAACCCCAGAGGAGGCAGCTCATGCAACCGCTCTGGCTAGCAAACACAGCTGAGGGTTTCCCAGCACCGCACCACGCCACCCTCCCACACCTGTCCCGCATCTTTTGCGGGGCCAATGGCTGCCAGTAACCACCATGGCTGTCCCTCCCTCTCTGTCCCCATCCCCTGCACTGCCCCTGGAGCGCTGGGGCAGCATCCCCATGGGGCTCGGGGCGGCCGGCATGGAGCGCACAGACTCGGGGTATTTCAGGAGCAGGCTGGGATGTTACTTCCATGCAGAAAGTCACCTACAGCTCCTTCCCTGCACTGACAAACGGCAGCTCTGCTCTCCCCCTGCCCAGTGTCCTGCTCTTGCACCCAGGCACCGCATGGGTGAGCAGTAAGCACGGGGGAGCTGCCAGTAAAGCCCTTCTTCAAGGGAGAGTGGCGAAGATGTCAATTTGCAGCTCCTGGGAGTGCCGCTGCCTGCATCCGCTGCTCAGGCAGCTGCTCCTTCCCCAGGGTGCCCTTCCTCGCAGCTGGCGGCACTGCGGTCGCCCTGGGACCCGCTGCCAGGAAGGGGATGCCGGGCCTGGCCTAGCTTGCAGCTCTGCTGTAAGGCTGCAAACCCGCCCTGAGGGTGCTCGCCAGGGAAACCTTCCCACCCCTCATTAACCTGAAGGGAGTGGAGGAAAGGGGACAAGAGGACGAGGACTGAGGGTGGCCTTATGTGACCTTGACTGGCCTTTGCTTGAACCCAGTGCCCTGATGAGTCTGAGAGCCTTGCTAAGGGCAGGTTACGCATGACGATTGCCAGAGTGAGAGGAGGAGCCCCGAGACATCGAGTTCCCATCGACGTTTGAGCCTGTGCAATGAGGAGAAAGTCGGCAGGAGCAAGGACCTCCTTCCTCGGCCCTTTTCTGAAGTCGCTGGACTACGATAAAAAACCACACGTGGGATTTCACAGTTCCTGGGATGGCTGGTCTTATGTTTGAGGTTGGAAGGGACAGAGACACACACAGAGACATGAAGAGTAGAAAAAAGCAGCTTTATTTTGCTGAAAAGTAAAACTGAAGAAGTTTCATGAACGAACACTTTTGATTATTACTAATAATTCTTTATGGTAGTAACTTTTCTTTATGGCTAGAAAGTTAATAATAGTGTCATGTGCAGCCTTTTATTGTTTAAATGCGCATGAATGAGCTTTTGGATTATGGTTTTACTTCTGGTATGGGTAACTGTATCATCCTGAAGGCTGACAAAGAGGGATGCCTAAAATAATTCAGGTGGGAAAGGGACTCCAGTAGGTCCTTTCGGGAGGTTATCTGAGCCCTCCTCAGTGCTGGCCTGAAGAGAGCCTGTGTCCTAAAAAGCATGTTACAATGGACAAGGAAGAGCTGGTATGCAATAATATAAGGATATCAATGGTCTGAACACCCTAAAGGATCCCGGCTGGGCTGGTAGTTGCTGTACAGTTCTGGTGCACTGGTAATTTATCAAAGAAGTGCTGGCTGGAAGGGACCTCTCTGCATCACCTCGTCCAACAGCCTACTCAAAGCAGGACCGCAGCTGGCGTGATGTCAGGCTGGCCATGGCTTCGTCTAGCCAAGGCTTGGAAACTCCAGGCAAGGAGGCTCTTCCCGCCGAGGTGACGGTTCCCGTGCTGCAGCACCCTCCGGATGAAAACATTTTCCCCACTGTCCAGCCTGAACCTCCCCATCCATAGCTGGTGGCTGTCGCCCCTAACATCACCTACTCGGGCTGAGAAGAGCACGGCTCTGTCATCTTTGTAACTCAAATTCCCGTATGACTGTGGTGGGGGCTGCCTGGAGAAACAGTGGTACGTAGGTATCGGTCTCAGCGAGCCTCCACATGAACACCGGAGCACAGGTCTGCAGCGGCGGCCAACCCTCCTTCTCAAGACCAAGGCACAGAGATGTTTTGCCAGGCTGGAGCGTATGGCAGAGGCAAAGGCAAATCTGTGACGAAGCCTTCTCAGGAAAAGGCGGAGTATAAACATAGCCTTGTTTGTTCTTTATTGGGGTCTCTTTTTCTCCAAAGTATTTTACTAATAAAGGTATTCCCACCTTTCGACCTCTTGCCACCAGTAAAAGCCTTTGGAGAAGGAAATAGGTGAACAGTTGCGGGTAGCGCTGCAAAATGGCAGCACGCGGGAGGGATCCAGCCTCCCTCCTCTGCACTGATGCCAGCCTGGCGCCCTTTGCTTTTGAAAATACCCACCCGGGGACGGCAGGCAATGAGCTGGGGCCGCGGGGACACCCAAGGGATGGAGAGGGAAGGGACTTGCGCAGAACAGGTCAGAAGGAGCCTGGGCAAAGGAGAACTGCCTAAGGAATCCCCTATCGCCCGAGCCAGCTTGCCCACCGGGGGGGGAGTGTGTGTGTGTGTGTGTGTGTGTGTGTGTGTGTCAGTGTGTGCACGCATGCTTGTGTGCTGGGGGGGGGAAAGGTGGTGCCAGTGGG
>NW_008794408.1:2991042-3021598 GCF_000699145.1 Aptenodytes forsteri
AAAACGCCTCCGGAGCTCCCCCCAGCGCTGACCCTGCAGAGAGGAGAGGGGCAACGCCGGTTCCCGCCGGAAGAGGGAGTTGAAACCTTCACCCGGGGTTCACAGCGCGCCCACGAATCCGAAAAAAATCATAGGTGCAGCTGGTGCCCCCCACCCCCGGCGTCCACCGCCGCGTAGGAAGGTGGTGCGTTTGATAAGGAGGGTGGTTGTGAAGCGTATGGCAAGCACGCGCCGGCACACCGGGATCCCCGATGGTTTTCCACGTGGAGAGTTATTACTGCACCGTATGCGGGCCTTTCTGGCTTCACCCTAGGCTGCAGCCTCTTGCCGTACCGCCTTCTAAGAAGGGAAAATTGCAGTTGCATCTAAGGGCAGTGAGAACGCTTTTTGCGGTCACACACTACTACCATGCCTGTGTATAGTCGTGACGTGGTGCAAACTGAGATTTCCTTAGCAAACTCACGCTGTGACCCTTGTAGCTCAAACCCCCTTGTGAGCCAAACCCCTCTAACGCCACGTATTTCAGATTTCTCCTGAACTTCTGCAAAAGGGCGATTAGCTCACGCAGTCGAATGGAGCGCAGAAAGTAGATAGGATCTCTGGAGAGCAGCCGTATCTTCACGGCAAATAAGCACACGGAGCTCGAACGGCACTGCCCTTTTCCCTTAACAGCGGTTCCAAACTTAACACTTTCAGCTAAAAGCACAAATGTCCAGGAGAGCGCTGGGGGACAACAGCTCCTGGTTAGTTACACATTACCTGTTAGCAAACTACCTGGGCCGTACAACACACCTCTTCGGTCTGTGCTTTAAATTGCCCTGAATTGAAGCCGTTGCACGTCACGACATCCACCTTTGTAAGCCAGTAAAATATTGTCATGTAAAAATGCACATATCTACTTAAAATAAAAGCTTCTCACTGCCACATAACAAGCCCCGGTGTGATTGTTTGGGCCGGGTGACGTGGGCAACTGTTGGCTTCTGAGAGGTGCATGCGTGCCTCTCCCCCCTGCAAGCAAAGCAAACGCTCAGAAGCGGCGAGGGACAAGCACAAGCTCTCGATCCACCTCCTTTACGCAGGACGCTTGTTTCCCCAGGAAGGTCATGTGCTCTCACGGCACGGGGATTTATAAATAACCTTGTGTGGGAAAAGCGGTGGGACCTGGGGGGAGCTGTGTCCTTTCTGGAGCCGGTCTCTTCGCAGTCGGGATGGGGTGCTAGGAGAAGAGTCGGGTTGGCAGGACTAACTGTGCTTTGAAAACCAGAAACATCTGCCTTCTCACATGCTGTGGTGACTCCAGGGTTTGCTTCACTGCCGAGCTGCTGGGATAACACTGTTTTCTCTCTTGCTTACATGCACCATCTCATGGAAAACTGACCAACAGGTGTTTCAGGGCACCCCTGAAAAAAGAGTGGATTTTCAGTACGAGATTAGCCACAATATTGTGTATTTGCATTTTCCACACAGAATCTCTGTGAATTCTTTCAAAACTGAACCAAGCGCAATGTGACATCCCACCCCCCTTCCCTCAGCAGGTCTTTTCTGTTCTCTGCAGTCTATCTTCTACTTTGCTCCTTTTCTCTAAACTCTGTTTTTGCTCAGTTCCACCTCATCTCCCCCAAGTCCTCTCCTTTGCTAATCTTAAATGACATTTATGGTCCCTACTTATCTCCGGTCGAAAGGCCAAATCCTGCTTTCTGTTCAGCCACGATCCCAGAATTTTTCACCCACTTTTAAAGTATGTACATTCCCGCTTTCTCCAATGCTACCGTTCAGGTTTGGAAATGGTCCCCTACAAACACACGCGAGCCCAGCTAACTTCACGTTTCCTCTTAAAACTCTCCTTCGGAAAAAACCAAATGACAACAGTTGAACTATCAGTTTTTTGAGATTCTCACCAGTCGCACCCATTCATCAGGTCGTACCGTTCCTCTGCTCCCATCACCTTGTATTTGGACTGAAAACTATTGGTAGCACGTACCCTCTTTGATTTTCGATGAAGAGTGGACTTTCTATAGTCAAAGCATCCCTTTATATATGGAAACAGGAGGAATGTAATCCTACTAAAAATTAAATCAAACCCAGCACATATATATTTAAAAAAAAAAAAAGCTTATGTGTGCATATATATAAACACATACAGTGTTTGTGTGTTCATGTGACTCTCCTAATAAAATAGTATTTACACTCCTTTATATAAAATACTTAGTACTATGGCTACCCAGTTAAAGCTAACCTCATCGAGGTTTTTCTTGTGGAAGAACACACACAAGAAATTAATTGCACTTATGTTATCAAAAAACTCTATTCGTTCAAAGGAAGACACTGCATTTATTTATCCTCAAACAGATGCAGTTCCCCTCCAACATGAGCGTTGTAGTTCTGAGTGTTTTCAAATTTGGGTGCCTTTGCAACTGCATATATACTCCAAATACACACGTGTTTGAGAGATGGGAGTCTTGGAATACAGACTTTTAATTTTCTTCAACAAACTCTTAGCTCCAGTTAGATTCATCAAACCAATACATAAATATTCTCAGTCACTCTCTGTATATATACATATGTATACACACATATATATGCATATACACACATACGTATATATATATTCACATACACAAACAGGAGAGCCAAAACTGTTGCCATTTGCCCAGTACCTTGCAATATGTTTTGCTTGCTTGTTCTTCTGTTTCAGACAAAAATAACGAGAACTTTTCTCCATCACATATTCACAAAGGCACCGACAAGCGCTAGGCAGCACAGGTCGGCACATGAAGCAACTGCGACAGCCCACGTGCTCACATAAGTAGCAGGCAACCTTTAACACTTGTTTTGGGAGAGGAAAATGGTTTTGATAGGTACGGAGCCCAATCATTCTGCATCTTAGCAAAAAGTTAAGGCTTGAGAACCTGGCGGCTTATCAGGCAGATTTCCACAAATACAAACCTCGTTGTGGGTGTATTTCAAAGTATCACATAACCGTCTCGGAAAGTCCCCAGTAAATTACTCCGATGTTGTCTCAAAAGACAACATTCCTAGTCTAGTAGAGAAATTTTAACAGCAGCAATTACTTTTATTTCAAAATACCAAATCTTGGCTTTACTGAAACCGTCGTGAATTTCCTAGGGACTTAAAATCCTCTCCATAGAGAAGTATTCTGCATTCTCTCGCTGCCTAAGAAATATCTTTGGGTCACACACAAAATAGAAACTGTGCGATGAGATGTTCAAAACCGTATTGGACAAACACTGCACAGGCTGTGAAGAACACGCTCCTCGCATTCCCAGAAACGGTCCATGAAAGTTTCACCATCAAGTGGAAACCGAGCTGTTTTCTAGCTCTAACATGTGAATCTTTCTTCTATGGTACTTGTACGAAACAAGAACCGTGTTCAACGGCATCCAAAACCCCTCCTTTTACCACTTCTTTTTTTTTTTTGTACTTGGAAATCACAACCCTGGAAGCATTTTGAGCACAAACTGTTCTCACAGATGTCAAGGGGAGTTTTCAACTGACATCACCAAGACTTGAATTTTACGCCTTATGTTTGATCACATTTTGTGAAATGCCCAGCAAAACGGGGTTTTCCAAACAACTGTGACATTTGGATACCCCTTGTATAGATAACAGTAAGAAAGGATTTAGACTTGGAGGATATCCGCTTACATGTCTCGGGTGCCACTCAGTATGTTTTAGAATTCCAAGGAATAAATGCTTTTTTGCTTGTCCCTAGAGCAGGGCAAAGCCTGAAAGGGCACAGGTCATATTTAATTTACCCTGGGCTAGGCTGACCTTTATTTCCTACCGACAAAATTTGACTTCTGAAGTAATTCACTAGTCTTTATTGCTACTTTTGATAAAATATTTGTGAAGGAAGAATCTGTATGTTTCAAAATTAAAACCTGTACTTGTTTCAAAACATTTAACTAGTTTACATATACAAATTTTCTTACGCTTGCCCTTTCCTTTGTAAGACAGCAGGTTTCCAGAATTCTCTGGGTACAGAAACGTCCCTAGCCTACACATGCACAGAGCCACTGAGCTTCACCCAAACAAAACCTTTCAATTAAAAAGCAGACCCTGCCTAAATAATGTGATCATAGCAGCAAGCCAAACCCTGGACGAGGTTGATCAGTGCCCAGGAAAACACACGGTCATTCTAAAAACCCCTTATTTCACCCACTGGAAAATACTAAATAATACATACAGGACATAGACTTTATTAGAAATTATGTCATGTGCCGAAAGCTGC
The DNA here is from genome assembly GCF_000699145.1 of Aptenodytes forsteri. Taxonomy (NCBI): domain Eukaryota; kingdom Metazoa; phylum Chordata; class Aves; order Sphenisciformes; family Spheniscidae; genus Aptenodytes; species Aptenodytes forsteri. The sequence continues at coordinate 2,995,295 of NW_008794408.1, forward strand.
ACAAATTTCATGTCATTTCTGGATAAGGACTTGTATGCCCAAAGGACTTTTTTCAGTTTTATCAGTCAATTAAAAAAAAAAAAAGAAAAAGAAAAAAAGAAAGGTACCTCCCTCTCCCTAAATCTTGTCCTGTAATTTCCCAGAATATTTTCCAGGCCAAGTGAGACTGCGCAGTCTGTACTTTGGTACACGTGTGTTCATCTGGATGTTCAAAACATCCTTCTCTCTCCTGTATTCTTTCATCTCCTCCCCTTGGCACCTGCTATTGCCTTTGTTACGCTTCTGATGACCTCTATCTTATTCTTTATGTATGCATGTATTAAATATGCCTGTGTGTATATAAATAGACATATACATACACAATGTACAAACAAAAGTACATACAGAAACATACATTAAATGCTTGAGATACATGAGTAGATCGGTTTCATGTAGTCACAGTTCGGAATCTCGTATTACTTCAGCTTGGTTTTATAGAGATGTTCACCTCTCTCCACCCCACCTCCTGAAACTCCTAAGGTGCTATTACTGAGCACTTCTGCGAGTCAAGCCAAGTGAGTTTATTTATCAGTCTAAACTTCAAAACCAATATTGTACTACCTTGGCATTAGCGTCCGGTTACCTCCTGTGTTAGCCAGAATCACCCTTAAGGTTAATATTCCAGTCTATGATCAACAGTAAGTTGCTTCAGACAGTGAGGATTCAGCAAATGCAGGGTCATTCACATCTCTGACAGTAGAAAACTAGAACTATATATAGAAAAGTTAGCTTTTTATAATTTTCTTTTAAGACAGTATGTAGCCAGCTCAAAAAATGAAACCAGCACACAGGACACTGAGCACACATCCATCGTTACAGAAGTCTGTCTGAATTAGACATTGAAGTAATTCGAATCATCTCAGTTCTGATCTTAATGGATCATTCGATTCACCTTTATTGCTTCCAGTGAGCATCTTCATGACCTGTACCTAAATGGCAATTTACTCGGTTTGTAAAATTTAAATTTACAGTGGCCACTTACCATAGCTTGGAATACACACATGAATTTTCTCGCATCCTATCTGTGTACTATGTGCTGAATGACAACTTTTATTTAAAAAGGAATTCAAGAGAGAAAATACTACAGGCATTATTCAAACTTTCTGAAGAATGACATAGTAGTCCCATAACCCTTTACTGAGTTGAAAATGATCTTCAACCCTCTTATTACTGTAATAAAAAATCAAGTACTGTAAAATAACATGTAAGCTAAAGAAATCAGACTGGTAAATGAAGAAAATACGATTTTTCTTGATAGGTAAATCTAGTCGTTGTGGTTGTTGGAGCTTCGTTTCCTAGTCATTAAGTCTGATAACATGTCTAACAAGGATTTACAAGAAAAAACCCACCTATTTTAAAAATAAATTTAGGTGATATTCAGTAATAAGTAGAAACTAAAGTTACTTTGAAAAGGATAACCAGACTAGAAACCATCAAGTGATCTGAAGGCTTGGGAACAGTTCACGTCATTCATTAACATCACTTTGAATCACCAGTCACGCGGAGCCAGTTTCTCCTTTCCGACGCTCCTGGGGGGACGACCTTCATGAGTCTGTCCAGCAGGTGGCTTTGATCCTCTTTCAGACGTGTACAAACCCATCAAGTGAAGTTCCTTCACGCAGAAAACCATCAGTGCTGCAGCAGAAAATTAGTGGCTACATTTAAGTCATTATTTGAAGCCCTCAGAGCTTCTAGAGCATCTCCCCTGGAAAATCCCATTTCCATAAGCCGTGCAACCTGGAAAAGAAATAACGTAACACCGCTTTAAAACCAGAGTTTTATTCACACTTTGTGCGCATTAGTCATGTTAACAGTGTCAGAGATCACTTTTCCACTGATCAGGCTGTTCAAAAGCTTACCTTTCCAGAGAGTAAGCAAGCATGGCTATGCACCACCACAAAGATGTATCTGGGACAGCATGCTTGAAAACATTGCCACAGAGATGACTGCTTTCTGATACTTTATTCAAACCCAACTGTTTGCTGAAAATGCCACACCTGTATTTTCCTAGCTGGTCCAGTTTTGAAAGAAGACTAAAATAGAAAGTATGGCACCACACATGAAAACTACAATCTGACCTTGGGGCTTGCTGCTCTCGACAAAAATAGGACCTCAGGAACCCAACACTCACCAAAATAGGGAATTTTATAGCAGACGCAAAAACCTGTCCAGACATCCTTAGCTCTACTTTCCTTGAAAAGACCTACTTCTCCAGAGGGCGTTAAAAAACCAAAACCGTTCACCAAAACCTGAAAGTTAGCCCTAAAACAGAGGCAGTACAATACTTAAATGGGTTCAGTAAAATTCTTGGAAGGATTCTACGTATTCTCAAAACAGCGTAAGTCAATGACACTTGATGGAAGAATTACCTGGAAAAGGGCACGTTAAGACAGTGATTTTGGTAATCAATAACCCCCTGACCATCCCTCTTTATAAATCACGTACTCGACACCTAACCTTTTTGCTCTGTGCTAACAGATGTTCAAATTACCACATGTAAAAAGCAATGTATGTACAACCGAATTTAATTTATGGTTAAATTCCAATCTAAAGTACATTTAAAATCTACAATTCTCACTTAGGTATGACTGAAAGTCACAATATGACTCATTCACTTTTATAGTTAATCTTCTAGAGAGGGGAAAAACAAGGTGTGGAGGGGTGGGGAGCAGCACGTGAAATTAACTGGGGCCACCGGCCGCATAAAGCATTCCCCATCCTGCTCCAAATGGCCTTGTGGCCAGACACCACAGCTCCTGAACCTGGAAGTCCTGGGCTACAGGAGCTGCCTGAGAGCTACTGCTGCTCCTCCACTGCTCGTATGGAGCCTGCAGCAGCAGAATGAAGCTGAGCAGGAACGCAGCAGAGGCCGTTTACATCTCAGGAGGAATCTTCCCAGGGTGCAAGAGCAATGTGCGCTAGTATTGAAAGTACTTTAAATGCCTTTTAACAGAAAAGTGCCATTAAAAGCAACCTCTCCTTCCTCTAAGACACCTCCAGAACTTTCAGTATTTTTAATCTTCTCTGCTTTGGTGGCTTACTGAGAAATATACTACTGCCAAGTATGCCCGGAGGTGGGGGTCCTCCTTTTCTTAATCTAAACACACTGTCACAGAACGTTTCAAAACAGCTACCTTGGTTGTCAGAATATCAGATACGGTACTGATAATTTTTGTGCCTTTCCCCCTTTTTCCCCTCGCTTACAGCCCAATGTCGGTTTCTCACCTTCTTGTAGAGAGAGAAATGAATTGTTACTTTTGACACCTCTGCAACAATAGTGTAACTTCAAACTGGATTTCATAACCCTTAACGTTCTAAAGTTTCCTCTGTCTGATTTTTCATCTAAGATTGTGTTTTTTAATTAGAAAAAGGGCAGGCAGTGGAATAAAAGCTAACCACAGAAATACATTTCAGAAGAAAGGTTTTTACTGCAGTTGCCATGAATTCCAACCTTAAGAAGTGGTGGATGGAATTGCAATGTTCCCATTTACAGAAATATCCAGCGAGCATCGTGGGGAATAGATTGTAACAACAAAAAGCTCTTTTCATCTGAGTATATTTTAACCACAGGAACTGAATCCAGCTCCAGGAAACAGAGATGTATACCGGTAACGGTAATTTAAGGTGCTAAAAAACCCACAAGAAATGCAGAGATTTTTGTACCCAAAGCATTGCAAATGCTTGCAAATTTTAATCTGAAGAACAGAAGAAAACCTTGCATTTGTGCTATTCTAAGACAACTTGTGCAGTTATTACTACAGTCCTGAGAAATCAAAGGTATTTAGATTACTTTTCTTTGCAGGGTAACTAGACAGCATTGCAAATGACAGCAATCAGGTGAGCTCTACAACTTCAATGCATGAGAAAACATAAGCGTGTATTGCTTTCATAAATCTGGACCTAAAGGCTTTGGGTAAGAATCCAGCGTAAGTCAGACTAATAACTATTTCATTAGTTCCAGCCCAACAATAAAAGTTCCCATAAGCAGAATCTGTCAATAAAACAAATAAACAGGCCAACCCAGCAGGGAAATCTTTTGGTCTACCCCATACCTGGCACTGAGTAGGCTTTCAGGCTGGCCAAAACTAAGTTTCTGGGTTTTGTCTCAGAAGGTGTTCTTTGGTGTGGGGTTTTTCTTTTTCTTTCTTTTTTTGTTTGTTTTTGTTGGTTGAGGCTTTTTTGCCTTTTTGGATGTAGCCCAGCAGGTTTGCAGTCAAAACCACCAGTGCAGTTAAAATTTTGAACACTTTGAACATAATCTAACATTGAATCAAAACTAGAAATCGGATCATAGCAAAGATTTCTGTTTGGGACAAGCTCATTTTAAACTAACTAGAAATGACAGTGCGGTGTTAGCAAGTGTTGATTTATCTCCCTAAAAAAAGGAAAAAGGGAAAGAAAAACTCACCCTTGAAACCTACTCTTGTTCAAGGGTAGCAGAGACCTTAGACTATAAAATGGCCAATGCAGCTAACTGCAGATAGGCTACACCTGGAAAACTTGATTGCATGCAATAAATCCTGAATACAGAAGTAAGACTAATCTTAAATTCCTATATTTCCTAGTAAAACATCCTCTCTTTTGAGAATAAAACTATCAACAAAAATCTAAAAGTCTAAATCTATACAGTAAGTCTAAATCTACACTTGACAGAAAAGACACAAACTTCTCTGTGGCATCAGTATGTGAAATCAGTCAACCACATTATTGAGGGAAACATCCAAGTTTCAGACCAAGTGTGTGTTGCAGTCCACAGCTGGCATAACATTCTTATTTCCAAAAAACTACATGACTGAATTGGAAACTTAAGCTGGAGACCTCAGTGAAGGAAAACTCGCATGTCTACAAGACAAATAATGAAATCTATTTGTCATTCTTCCTTCTTTGACACATTTATTTTATCAGATTTGAGTAGCCCCCACTAGTGAAACTGTCTCATCTTTAAATACAGAAGACAAGCAGTTACACATAAAAGCAGAAACTCCCAAGTTGATCTGTAAGTCGGCTGCGGATGGTAATGACAGTTTGCTGTCTCTGTATTGTGACCGTTATCTGATATTCTGATTTGTGCTGCTATAGAGAGCGTTTAAGAAACTGTGTCAACAGATGATAAAAAATTAGCAGAGGTAATTCTTACCCAGTTTTTTAATGCCATTTTAAAACAGAAGAATGTTTACCTGCTCTTCAGAAACCTCGGTAGGTGGAGGTGTGTCTTGTTCAGACGGGTGATGATCTTGATAATTCGCATTATGTCTATGACGTAAAGGAGGAAACAGTCTATTCCAGTTAATCATCCCACCCTGAAACCAGACACTGCTGTCAGTCTTTGCAAAAAGAACTACGGATATTTTTAAACAAAAAGATCATCCATCCCACATAATACAAAAGGCAAATGTTTGAGTACAATATTTTAAACAACAAAAACTGCTGCAGTCTCTTATGAAGTCAAAATTGGGACTGGTTACTGCTTTACTAGTTATTAGAAGTAATCACTGTAAATTAAGGAAAAGTGTTAACAGAAGGAGGAAAGGATGCTTCACACCCATTGTGAGAGATTTGGTTTACTACAGTGCTAGGTTTCTGAGGCTGAAGGACCGCTCTCTTTACTGATAGGGATTTGCCTGGCAAGAGATGCAACAGCGGGTCCTGCAAGTGCTTTGGCAAGACTGCCGCTGGAGTTAACCAGGGAAAGAGCGCAAGAAATAAGTGGGGGGAAAAAGCAAAAATGGATTCTCAGTGCATCAGCAAAACCACATCAGGAAACTCAGAACAAGCCCAACTTTCAGGATACCTGTGATTTCCCTGCAAGTGATTATTTCTGTGACACCAGCGTGACTGTTACAGACACACAGACCACCTCACCTAACTTCCGCACATTAAATACCATTGCAAAATCTGGCCATATTCCAGCGCCAAAACATTTTGTAACTACACAGTAATAATACAAATGCCCAGTAGTAACGTATGTACGGTGTAAACCACAGAACTGAGACTTTCTTTTAACAACCAAGCTTCAAGTCTTGTAATAATAAGATGTTTAGAATATAAAGTACAAATACTAAAGTACAAGCTTTATAATTGTCCAGAAATAATGAATCCTCATTTTACTAGCTTAAACAAACATTTTTTTAAGGGATTTTGTATCACACCAAAACCACAGGCCCTGCAGGCAGGGAAGAAGACAAACCCCAAATCTCTCTTTTCTATACAGTTTGTTAAAACATGTTTTGCAGTTCGTGTTGTCCTTTTCCTCCTCCCCTGCTCCCTCCGTTACTATGGAGAAGATCCCCCTCCCTTTCTGTATATATAGGACATGGACTTCCTTCCTCTAGTTGCTCTATTTTAGTTCTATACTGCCGTTTCTCAGAAGACCTTCCTCTTAAGAGAATTTTCTCTTTTCTTCTCTCAGCAAGGGCTCTTCCTGCCTTTATGTACCCCTAGAGCATTAAATGCTCTCTGCTCAATCAGATCATCAGCAGCTAAACCTGCTCCTAGACCAAAAAAAAAAAAAAAAAATCATTTATTTAGTTTTCCTTCCCCTTCCTTTGTTTTCTTCCTTTCTCTCCAGAGGAGACCCAATCAGCCCAGACACCACAGGGGGCAGTGCAATAGCATACTTAAAAAAGCATTTGGGGAGTCACGAGATTTGAAACGCTAGCTTGTAAAGTGTTCCAGTCCCTTAAAAACTACAGCGCATTTTTCCCTGTGAAGATGTGCAATAGCTAGGAGTCATCACTGGTTTTCAAGACATAGTTTCCACTTAGTGATTTCTGAATGTAAAAAATGATTATGTATCTACATTTCTATTTTGCATACTGTAGAAGACATTTGCTTAAAAGTTGTGAGGTTTTAACCAAAGGATTCTGTATCTACATTTCTATTTTGCATACCGTATAAGACATTTGCTTAAAAGTTGTGAGGTTTTAACCAAAGGATTCTGTATAAGCCTTGCGTTAGCCAAACAGTGTGGCGTAGTAAAAAGGAGAATTGGTTTGCAGCTTAAACCCAGAGAGGGATCTCAGACCTCCTACTGACACCATCACACTACTCTGTGGTCTTGGAAAAATCACGTGTCCTGTACTTCCCCATCTATAATTTCCCCTAACTCAGAATTACGTTGAGTTTTAATTCAGTAACTTTGAATTTTGGAAAGTCTACTAAGCTCTATAGTTTAGCAAGAACACTGCGCTAATGCTGCTTTGCCTGTTTTTATTCTTTTGAAAAGACCTGAGGAGGAGAAAATAATGCTTCCACAGGTCATTCACATTAAATTGGTGAATTGAAAAATGCCAACAGGACTATGACACATTCCTTTGAAGCACCAGAAGTCACACAGATGTTCATATACACATAATGTATATGAAATATAAAACCTACAATAAATGTATTAATTTAGCAGTATTCCCGTGTATCTGAAGACTGAAATAAATGTACCTTTCCAGCTGTGCCCTCAGCTTCAATACTTGGCTGCTTGTTCCAGTTTGGTTTTGCATCCTCCCTGTCCTGGCACTGTCACCTAACACTACAAAGAGACTTGTCTACTTCCTTACTCTAAACTTACAATACATTTTAAATTAACGTACACAGAATTCATTACTTTCAATAAAAAAATACCTTACAGAGGTTAACTATTTAGTTTTGAAGGTTTACAGCAGATATCTTGATAAACTGCAGATGTGAACTGATGTATTCAGAAGAGTTCCATGTGAAGACTGCTAACCCTTTCCCAGAAATAACAGACTAGACAAATTAGATCAAAATAGTTGTGAAAAGATCTTTTTCAGTTGCCCTCAGAATATTTCAATTACCTTTGGAAATTGTGACAAACATAACCCATCAGTTCTTAACTATATTTACGAGGTAAGAACATCCAACATACGACAACAGTAAGTATTAAAGGCTGAAACTCTTAATGGTATGTGAACACTGATGTTTAGGATTAATCCCAACATTATGGTCCACTTCTCATCTGTGTATTACTTTACAAACTGCACCAAAACCAGGCACGTTAGGCTTCTTTATCTTAACTGCAAGAAAATGCTTTCCCCTCACAGACTTGCCTCTAATTACATGACAGACATGCACAAAGTCAGGCTGAAGAGCAGGGATTCAGGGAACTGCAGCAGGAACTATGGGACTGGTACTGTGGCCAATCCCATAGACTAAAGGTAAGGAAAAATTAGGAAGTGCAGCTAATGTCTTAGATCCACAGAAGATGGAGATCAAGGCTATGAATTTCCAGTGTGGATGGTGACTGTGTAAAGACTTTCAGACAACCTTAACTATCACAGCAGAAATACATGAAGATCTGTGAATTTTTTATTTGACCCAAAGCAAACAGCAAAAAATGTCTTAAATTAAGTAAATATCACAAATTCCAGTTAAAAAATGTGCAGAAGGAGATTTCCAGACCAATACTCTGCCTTGCCTTACAGAAATTATTTTGCAGACCTCCCCTTCATAATTTTATGATGATTTCTGTATTACAGTGGTTTTTGATCGTGCCAACACACTTACTCTGTGAGAAGTCAGGGAGATTTCACATGAAGATATCCAATCTGATGAATTTATTTAAGTGATGCTTCTAAACCATCTGAGTGTCCCTGCTGGGGAATTAGCAAACAATATTTATGCATTTCACAATATACTTGAACCCTGGCACCAGCATCCAACAGCACAGATGAGCTCACACCCATCTCCTTACCCTCCACAGGAGCCTTGTCTCAGATAACAGAGCTCTCTGGAGTGGTCCAAAACAGAGGCAGAAAAGGAGCTCATAATTAAGCAGTGAGGATGATCAAGGGTCCAGTATATAAGCTCCTTTCCTGAGCAGCACCTTCAGTGACAAGTGTCTGCCAGTCTAACCCATTTAATGAAATCCAGGCAGTTCTTCTGTGATTCTGGTTTGTCGGTCTGTTATAAAAATAAGTAAGTTTAATACTAAATGGTTTGGGGACTGGGACTTAACATGACTCGGGACTAGGTAAGGAGGATGCATTAAACCAGAGCCAGTTTCCACAACTGACAGACTCAGGCTATCTTGCACCAAGATTATCTCAGGCGACCTCTTTCTTTGTCCTGAATCTTAGGTGTCGGGGAGCAGCAAGCACAGGTGCTGCTCCAAGAGGAAAGGCAAGCTGAGAACCAAGGGTGACAACAAGGCAAGCAGAGGCAGTGGCCTCACTGAAATGTGCTGTGTTCCCACAGGATCCAAGTGAGAAGAGCAAAGCAGGTCCAGTGACAGTAACCATGGTCAGCCAGAAGTCCGGATCTCCAGGCAGGTATAAGATCAAGCCTAGAAGGCAAGTCAGGAGTGGGTCAGGAGCAGGGAGGGAGAAATCCCAGTTGGCATATGTGTATCCACAAAGCTCAGCAAGGACCAAGGGCAAGGACCTGAACTTAAAAGCAACTCCCAGTCAAAGTGGGCGAGGCCCCAACAAGTCTTCTACCAGGTATTTCTAACCACAGCTCTTTCTCACACAAGTCTGCTCCAAGGCTGAAGAGCTGTACTATACCAGAGCTGGCCCTCAGCACAGGTAGCCAAACCTCTAGAGAGCCTGTTGGTGCACTCGGGGACATGACATAAACCAACGCCTTCCCCCATTCAGTGCTCTGGACAGTAGCCCCTTGTCACATTATCTACGCAAAGGTAAGATTTCTTGTCTGCTTCCTTAGTCCAATTTTTCCATGTCCAATTGTGTGAATGCTGCAAGATTTACTACAGCAAAAGGATTTTTTTTTTTTTCACATTTAATTCCTCCATTGCTTTGTTTGTGCTGCAGGCTCGAGGAGGCCTTCTCTGCTTATGGCGTGAAAACAGCACCAAGCTCACTGTAGTCAAGAGGTTGAAGGTTCCCATCAACTTGCATGCACTGGTCCCAGTCTCTGCAGTAGGATGCTACGAGGAACTTCTAGTCTCCATTGCCAGCTGTCATGCTTGTTTTCATGGTGTTAATCAGAAACTCTGTTTGGGAAGTCCTGACTGCTGCACTACTAGAGAGAGACAAGCACTGAAGAATTCAGTCTACAGACTATCATTCATAAAAATACTTTGTACAAATTGGTGACTGGGCCCTTATTTCTGTCCGCAACGTAGTCTTCCACGTGTTATCATGAAAAACACTTGACAAAAAGACTGCTTCATTAATTATTTGACTAGAAGGGTGATGGACACACCTAAGAAAGGCCTATAAGCCTTTCCCCTCCCTTACTCCTAGGTTGTAACTTTTTGACTGAAGAAAACCTCAGTTTCCTTTGGTTTAGCAGCACAAAGACTGGGTGAATTGGTTGACTGTAAATTCTTTGTTACTGCCTGATAGGAGGCAAACATACCAAAGAGACCATTTTATTGGTCTCTGATAAATCACTACTGGAAGTGGATTAGGAGAACACTGGTGATGTTGGAACTTCTGTTACAGGAAGACAACAAACTGGTCACAAGTTTAGATGACCAAAAAATGAGATTTAGGAACAGACTGGATTAAGGGAATGGGAAAATAGCAGCTCTTCATCGGAGAAAAGGTTGTAAGGAAATGCCATATTGATGACTTATTCTTGGATAGCTGCCAGGGCTTTACATACTGAAGTTGTGCCTTATGAGGTCACATCCTCGATGTCTTTTTTTGGTTTGTTTTTTTTTTCTTTTTTATGGTGTCTGGGACAATACTGTTTACTTACAGAATAAGGAAGAGATATCTAGAGCTAGCAAATGTCTCTGATTGTACAGCCTGCTAAAACCTCAGTTATGCCATTTCTTTTCACGTAATCGCCTTCCTCTCTTTTTGAAAAGCAGCTTTACCTGTTTCCCATATACGTACCTGCCATGACATATTTTTAAAAGCACTTCTTATCCAAAGCTTGACAATTAAAAATACTGTATTATGGACAATTAACAAATGTCCAGTTAAGTAGCTGTCACATCTGCACATATTTTAATTCGATTAATTTCAAAAGAAATGAAAGAAAATGCTTTATAAAAGTCCTCTTGAAAGTGAGGCATGTGGTTAAGATATTTTGATAATGTTATCTCATGTATATGGTTAATGCCAACTCGCCATCTGTTTGCACAAACAGGAAGCACCTCCTGATATCTGTCCTGTTCACCTTTTCTTAACATAACAACCGCAGCGAAAGAAAAAAAAAGGAAATTGCTTTGCATTTCATCTTTTAAAGTAACATTTTTAAAGTCTGCTGCTCTGCATAGGAGCCATTACTTGGTACAGACATAAATATTGTCTTACTTCTTTCATATAAAGCTTCATTTTAAAAAATGTACTGAAAGCAAGAAACACTTGCTTTTCAGACATAAATTTTTCTACAAATTATTGACTCTAAATACACATACTGATGATATTAACAAACAAAAAGCATAGCCATGAATGACACAACGATACCTGCTGCCCTGAACACTGCGTAAGAAAGATCAATGGCAATGGTGAAATTTCCAGGAGACTTAGTCAAATGTCTAGCCTGCCTCTTTTTGTCAGGACAAAACTCTTCTGGTTTTTTGGTTGGGTTTGTTTTGGTTTTTTTTGCTTTAATCATAGAATCATAGAATAGTTTGGGTTGGAAGGGACTTCTAAAGGTCATCTAGTCCAACCCCCGTGCCGTGGGCAGGGACATCTTCAACTAGATCAGGTTGCTCAGGGCCCCGTCCAACCTGACCTTGAAAGTTTCCAGGGATGGGGCATCCACCACCTCTCTGGGCAACCTGTGCCAGTGTTTCACCACCTTCAGTAAATAACTTCCTTATTTTGAAAGGGGGTAGAAATGTAACAGTATTAGTGTTCTGAGCATTGTTCTTAATGATGGAAAGAATTTTTCACCAAGGAAAGCACTCCAGCAATTTCTAATGATATTCCAATTTCCTCTGGAAATTTATCCCACAGACAAGTCTCTTTAGCCAAGAGGCTCTGTCTCCAACTCTTAGTTGCTGCATCCTGAACTTTGATGCCTGCATTGTCCCAGAGGAGCTCATGTGTCTCAGAAGTTCAGAAATCCACATGTGGTCTTTTCTGAAGCCTGATCAGCTATTTCCTTTGAAATCTAGGAGGAACACCTTAATCTGGCCTCTGAAGCTGCCTGAGAGACAATGGAAGGGATTTCAGCACAGGCACGATGCCTTCATAGTAGCAGAAGCCAGAAATGCCAATAGGCAGGCACATCTGCTCCTTGGAGGCGAGGTGGGAATGGCTGCTTCTGCTACTGCATTCAAGGGACGTGCAGAGAGTTGTGAACGCTTCCTTGTGTACTCATGCATGCGCAAGCACTTGGCCTTGTCACACACGACAGTAAGGGGTGCTGTTACTTGACTCGGACACACGACTGGCTGGCAGTAAATGAAAAGCTGCATAGGTACTCCCAAAAACTGGTGGTCAGCTCAGAACACTGAAAGAGTCAGACTACTCTGCCTTTATCCTGTTACAGTAAGGGTAGATACCTATTCTGTACCAAACTGTGCATCACAGTAACATTCACTTTTCATTACTGCTGTGATGCAGTAATTCAGCCAGAAAGTGATGGATAGAATCATAGAATCATTGAGGTTGGAAAAGACGTCTAAGATCATCGAGTCCACCCATCGACCCAACACCACCATGCCCACTAAACCATGTCCCTAAGTGCCTCATCTACTTGTCTTTTAAATACCTCCAGGGATGGGGACTCAGCCACTTCCCTGGGCAGCCTCTTCCAATGTTTCACCACTCTTTCAGTAAAGACATTTTTCCACCCGTCCAGTCTAAACCTCCCCTGGCGCAACTTGAGGCCATTTCCTCTCGCCCTATCGCTAGTTACTTGGGAGAAGAGACCGACACCCACCTCGCTACAACCTCCTTTCAGGGAGTTGTAGAGAGCGATGAGGTCTCCCCTCAGCCTCCTCTTCTCCAGGCTAAACAACCCCAGTTCCCTCAGCCGCTCCTCATAAGACTTGTTCTCCAGACCGCTCACCAGCCTCGTTGCCCTTCTCTGGACACACTCCAGCACCTCAACGTCCTTCTTGTAGTGAGGGGCCCAAAACTGAACACAGTATTCGAGATGCGGCCTCACCAGTGCCAAGTACAGGGGCACGATCACTTCCCTACTCCTGCTGGCCACACTATTTCTGATACAGGCCAGGATGCCATTGGCCTTCTTGGCCGCCTGGGCACACTGCCGGCTCATGTTCAGCCGGCTGTCGACCAGCACCCCCAGGTCCTTTTCTGACAGGCAGCTTTCCAGCCACTCTTCCCCAAGCCTGTAGCGCTGCATGGGGTTGTTGTGGCTGAAGTGCAGGACCTGGCACTTGGCCTTGTTGAACCTCATACAATTGGCCTTGGATCACTATGCCAAGAAGAAAGAAAGGTATTTCCTATCAAGCAGAAGTTGAAAGATGGCATTTTTGAGAACTGCTGTTATTCATTCGTCCAACATTAGGGAAGTGTTGAGCAGGACTCTCAGACTTTGTTTGCAATAATAAATGGGGATTTGGATCTTCTCTAGACAGCAGAGACAGGTCTTCAAACACCTTTTCAAAGCACTTCCTTTTCCCAACTTCCCGGCTTCCCTTGCTTGTTCTTCATCCAAACTGGGCTCCTGCTGGCACTGTGACATCACAGATACAGTCACGGCTACATCAGTTGAAAACACACATCCATGTCATACTATTGGCAGTGGGGCTTGTCACTTTTTCCCACAGAAATCTCAGGTATATATTGAAAAGTACGTTCCCATTATTAAAAACTAATCTTTATAAGTGAGTGCCTTGTGAGAGGTGAAGCTGTCGATCATAATCACCAGCTGAATTTTAAAGGAATTACATGATTTGGAACTGTTCTTACGTATGGCATTCAACACTTGCTGAGTGAGAGAATCAGGTCTGGGTGGGGTGGGTGGGGTGGGGGTGTGTGTGTGTGCGTGCGTGCAGGGAGTGCAGTGCACCAAATGCTGAAGGCAGGTCCACCAGCATGAACATGGAGTCTGTACTTGAGGAAATAATGTTAGCTCTGTTTTAGACATTTTACACAAAACAGACACAGTTCTAATCCTTACTACATAGCGCTTTGGATGTTGACTGCTGACAGTGGACTGTTATTAAAGCATGACGATTAGATGGGTAATCCTTCATTCACCTCCTGTGCACAAACCTTTTCAGAGAGTAATAAGGAATAAGTAGAGGCCGAAACAAAAGTGAGAAATCAGAGTTCCAGAATTGTTTTGATTTGACAAGCTGAGATAACAAACACTGGGCACAAAGAAAACTCAAAACCAAATTCTCCAACATACTAGCATAAACACATACTTGAGTATATAAAGGGCTAGTCTATGACGACGTAGGGAAAAAAAAAAAACAGATTAGCATCCCATTTTGGAATGTAAAGATTCAAGTTCTGTCTTAGGTTGCAAATAGGAGGGGCTTTCATTTGTTGACATCCCAAAGTCAACATACAAGGTGTCATACCTGCAACACTGTTTGGTGAAACTTTTGTATCTATTGTGCCTCTTAAGGTAGTGCATTAAGGAACAATCGGTGAAACCGGCCTGCAGTTGTCACGTGCTAATATCAGAGTTCTAATCAGAAAACCTGGATACTAAGATGGACCGCTTACTATCTGAACTACATGCTTCTTGTTTACCACCTGCTATGGAAGATGACACTAGGAAGAAGAAATGGCCCATCAAGACTCTCTCAGTGCAGGCTGGAAGGACAACTGAAGCAGCCCTGGAATCCAATAACTGATGACCCCCCAAACCGGATGCCTTATTTGCCCCATATTCAAAGCCAGAAATGAAGGGACAGGTACAGCTAGAAAGAAACTTGCCTTCTGTAAACAAGAATTGTTCAGACAACAAAGAATTAAATACTCTGGAAATGCTTGGGGACATTTGTACGCCAGGAGCTTTTTTTATGGGAACTGCCTCAAGTTAAATTGTCAGAGGAAGATAATATAGAACAGTCACATAGGAGAACAAATATACTGTATTTCTCAAAAAATTATTTGCTTTGAAATAAAACAGTGTTTTGCTTTAGGAAGTTGTCCAACCACTGTATCAACCACTGCTTCTCTACGGAAATTGATTACAAATACTAAACCAAATTCAAAGGCTATAGCTCAAAAGCCAAGTCAGACAGAAAGAGAATTTCGTAATTCCAGTCCAAGAAAAAAGTGATAGTTCAATGTGTGAGTGGGGTGCTATCGAGGACTAGGAGTCAGAGACAGTTAGCCTTGTGACTGTGACAACTGGCTGTTAATGAGACACATTCAGCTTATTCTAGTAGTACTACTAGTGTCTGTCAGCTGGCGGAATTGCCAATTTCCATGGAAAAGACAGAAAAATAAAGTGGTAGTCTGTGGAGGAAATAGTCATAAACTGTTAATTACCTGGATCAGCACCCTGGAAATTCAACATTTTTAATTTCACACCTAGAATCCATGAAAAAAAGTTATTCAGAAGAAGAAAATGGCAATATCTAAATAGCAGTGGGTTATCAACTGCTGCAAATATGTTATTGAAATGAAACAGTAAAAAACCAGAGTTCACACAGGCCAGCATCAGCAGTATATGCAGTTTTTATACTCAACAACCTCTAAGAGTAAAGCTCCCCTTCTGAAATAAAAACAGGCTTATTCTCAACACAAAGAAAACATTATTAAACAATTACAGAGAATAATCAAGATTTGCAAATGCCAGAAGAGTGCCAAAAAGCAAAGGATGAGTTAAAGACTCACTGAGGTCTGAAGGAGAAGATACTGTTTTCTCTACAAAAATGGAAGCTGTCTGTGATTTCAAAAAAGGCTTGGGGTGTGTCCACACATGTACATCGGCACGCAGAGGAAGGGAAGAATGAAGGAATACCGAGTCTAAATTTAGCCACAATGATTATTGCTGCAGCATATGCGCTTCATTCGTGGGCTGAAATAAACCCATAAATCACTTATTAGTTAACAGAATTCTTTAAAAAGAATTCTTTGTCAAATCTTGTACACACACATCTCTCAGGAGTCTGAGCTCAAATAACTTTTTTTATCCTATTGGTACCCTATGTATAGTTGTCTTTGAAGTTTAAGGCAAGGTTGCTAAAGGCAGTTTGTATTCAATTATGTCACAAAATCCCAAAGTAGCCTTATGTAACACAGACTGGTTGGAATGGAAACCTAATTAGAGAAAAAGACTTTGTGTAACACTTGGCTGAAAATCTCACCTGTTTATTCAGGTAAAACAGTCTGGTAGATTCCTTCCTGACAACGATACATACATCTGTGGAACAATACGAACGAGCTGCTTCAAAGTCCTGGCTGTGAGAGCAAGAGTTTATATGGACCCGGCAATGGATAAAGGTTGCAGAAGGTCTTCAGGGCTCAAAATGTCTATTTGAAGGACTTGGGTTTGGTACTGAAACTTGTGAAGTTATTCAAGACGACTTCGTCAAAGTGGTATCTCTTGGTGCCAGTGGGAGAGCTGAAGAATATGCTCAGGTCTGGTTCTTAACACTTCTTTGAGAAAGCAGGAATGGACTGTCTGGGCATATATTCACTAAGAGATTTTTTTCTACCGTCGTGAATGAGGATAACATTCCTGAGGAGGAATTCTTGTGCCAGGAAAGTCTTCGCTCCATTAATCTATTTTTTTCCAAGGTCAGGAGTTTACCGCTTAGATATAACCAGAAGGTAAATCAGCAATCTAGCCTCACAGTCCTTAGTTGACAAAATGTGAAACTTGCACATTTCTCAGGATATGAGACTCCCCGTAACAATAAAGACACTCAATGTGCCTACCCACAGAGCATCTCTCCAGTGTCCCAGGAGAAAGACATCTAACGAATGAACAATTAGAGGAAGTCACATTGTTATAGAAGAATTCTGGTCTTTGCAAGCAGCACAATCTCATATAGAGATACCATGTGATATGAATCAAAGGAGAGTCTGGCCTCACTGAAGAGTAATGGCAGCTGGAACAGAAGAACAAAAAGACAGGAGGGAAAAGGCAAAATAAGCTTAAAGTGGAGGACAGGGCAGAAAAGAGGTGGTGAAATGAAGACTTTCATATATGGCTGTAGGCTTATCACACAGTCTGGAGCAAGCTGGTGAAGCTCTTTTCCAAGCCAAGAAACTTAAGAGAAATCAAGAAGCAGGCAATACGGTGTCTTTAACGTGCTCAGCATGAATGAAGGAATAAATGCTCTGTGGATACAGAAAGCATTTTTTCAAGATGAAGGGACTGAGGTTCATACACCGCGCCTCCCAAATGGGCACAGGGATGAGCGCTCAAAGGGGAAGTGGTATTTAGTTGCCAACAGAAGGCACTGACCACCTTTTCTGCAACTTTCCACTACCTTCCACATATCCGTCTTTAGTGACAACAGTGTTGTCAATTAATACCTAGGCACGGACTCCTCCCTTATCTATTTGCAATTTGGTTATCTGCCAGCCTTCCTGCAAGTTTCTCAATAGGAAGTGAAAGTCAAGTTGACTCCCTGCTACACACTGGTGCACAGATGCAGCAGTTGGTTCCCTTTTGCCACCAGGACTTTCATTTGGGTTACAGAAAGATAAACTTTAGAACAATGCTGGGAAATGAAAGAGATCAAGAAATAGAAAAGTCAGGAGAGGAAGACCAAAATGTTCATCGCTATTACAGTATTGAAAGGGTAAAATAGTGCCCAAAGACCTCAACTACATCTTGTCTGAACGAGAGAAAGGCAAGAGGCATCCATCCCTAAAATCCTATGAGCTTCATGATGCATCAGCTAATGATTACTGGTGGTGACACATGATGGGAGAGAACTTCCCCCAAAGCGAAGAAGAATTTTGTACAGGGGCAAACACAAAGTATGGGAAACAATGGAGATGAAGGGGAAGAGATGATGAAAATGTGGGAGGAAAACGGCATAGTGGGGAATGAAAAATGTGAAAGTGATATAAAGGGGAAAAAGAGATCAGATAATGGGAAAAAAAGAAAAATAGGATAAATTATTTAAATTAGAAAAGAGGATCGACAAAAGAGTGGGAAAGAAAGGAACTAAGAAACGAAAATTTTAAAAGCAGTAACAAAATAGTAAGCTGGTATTTTTTGAGGGAATGAATGGATATGGCACACATTTTATTCTACTGCCTCAAAAGATGCATGGAGGTGATGCTCATTAATTCTCCATTTGTGACAAGTTCATTATTTCTCAGGATTATCCGTGGAAGAAAAAAAAGAACAGAAAGTTTTCAGTATGCACACTACCATCTGTTTAAGGGCTGTATCCACAGCAACCAGAAACCAAGACAAAAATCAGTCACCATGTAACCACACTCCCCTGAGAAACTAGCAACGTAAGATAATTTTTTCAGTTTCTAACAACATATTCAGACACAGTACCACTGAATATTTAAGGGCCAAAATGAGGTACATCAAGTAACGAAGTCGGTGGTTTATGTTCAAATTCTACCACATACTCAACCTACTCCTCGAAATTATGGGTGTCTGACAACCCAGCACTCACACGCACAGCTCTGTGCTTCAGGCTCCTCCAGACCACAACATTTCACCTAGACAATGACTGGGAAAGGTAAAGCTCAAAGAGATGCCAGCAAAGAAATTCTGGGGTGGTGTTTTGTTGTTTTTTTGTAGAAAGCATCCAAAGTGAATTCTGCTTTGGATAAAAGAGCTCAGTGAACAGCAGGAAAAAAAAAAAAGAGATAAAATTATTTACATCCCGGTATCTTGGAGGTACAGGAAAAACAACGTACGAGAAACATTTTTTCCCCAGTTTCTTTCCCTGTGGTTTTTTTTTTTTGTTTGTTTGTTTTAACTTTTACTCTTTTTGTGTCGGCATGCATTCTTTAGAATTTCTTGCAAAGACTGGAAGAGTAAGTTTACTACAAAAAGCATCTATTTAAGAAAGGGGCCTCCTTATGGTCAGAACAGAGTTTGCCACATTGCGCGGACAATGGAGCACCATCAAAACCACCTATCGTGTTCTTGTGCTCTCCTTCCATAATGCTACCAATACACAGGGAAACTGCATTGTCTCTTTTCTCAAACAGATGAACCGAAGAGTAAAGGAGTAGGTGGAATGAGCAGAGCACCTTCTCAAGGGGCAGCTAAACAAAATTGTTGCAATACGGCACACAGGGGAAAGTTAAAGTTCACTTCCCTCGCCAAACAAAATGGAAAGCAGGAGAGAAAATGTTAATTTATCTCACCTATGGCACATTACCTACAGACAGCATATTGGGACTCCAGAAATCTGCACAACATTCTCCTAGAATATAATTCAAAGCCATATTTGATGGCTGATACATACTTCGCAGCTTTTATTATTTTCAGTTTCACAAAAAAAACTCCCTAAGAAACTGATCTGCATTCTTTATCAGCTTCACTCCCACAGGTAAAATTATCATCTAAATTCAATCTGTAACATGATCTGTTCAACTCCACTCTTCAAATTATACCTTTGCAAGCCTCTAAAGGCAAAAGAATTGCCCAAGTACAGCAATCCAGCAAATGGTTTTCAATTTTTTAAATATTATTTTGAGATTGAAATTAGCCTGCTTTTCATTTTTACCACTACATCTCAACATCTGTGGATGATGCTTTTTGTGATTTAGTTGATGGCTAGTAAATTCTGTGAGCGAGTCACTAAAAAAAAGGCTGGTCAAAAGCTTTCATGACACATCTTTTCTGAAGAACCTCTCTGAAACATTCGTACATTGATGCCATCGCCTTCCGATCCCTGGTTTCACAGATTAGCACTACTAGTTAACTAAATGCTGTGCTCAAGTTAAAGGCCAAACATGAAGGTAACTTGAAAGTGTTTCGGCAACTTGTAAAGGGAAGCATCTTACTGATGTTCAGACAATATTCATTTATTTTACTTAAACCGCTCCACCTTTTTAAAGAACTCTATTTGAAGTCAAACATGAAAAGACATTTTTCCACTTTCATTGTTCATAGCCTAAGGAAAGGAGAAGATGAGAAGAAAATGTTATCAACTCTTCTTTTATCATTTACTGTTCTGAGCTTATTTACCACTTCTTGCAATTAAAGATATATTATAAAGATTGTCCTTCATAACTGGAAACGGCTTCTTCCTCCTATCTGAAGAAACTTGGCTGCACTCTTCCCAGCAGCTTGTAGCCCAACAGACACTTTTAATTCATTTTCTATTACAACAGCAACGTTCAAGGATTGAGTAATTTCTAGTTCAGTTCTTATGTTAAAACTGATTAACATTCTAATGGGAATAGAGAAAAGTAGATTAGGATCTTTCCAC
The DNA here is from genome assembly GCF_000699145.1 of Aptenodytes forsteri. Lineage (NCBI taxonomy): Eukaryota > Metazoa > Chordata > Aves > Sphenisciformes > Spheniscidae > Aptenodytes > Aptenodytes forsteri. The sequence continues at coordinate 3,015,573 of NW_008794408.1, forward strand.
CTGAGGAACAATTTCATCAGATTGAAATGTTAAGAAATCAAGGAAAACAGAATTATGTCATCAGGGACTGGAAACAAAGATTCATAGTCCAGTTGTTGGCCAAAGCTTTATGCCATCACACCTCTAATTCTGGCAATGTTAACAGTAACATAGCTATACCTACTTGCACTACACTACCTCGAACACAACCAGAACTTGTGTATCAGTACAGAGCTGTGTTTCAGGCAGAGGAAACTCAGTAAAGACCTCAAATTGCTAGGCTGTAATTAAATTATGAGCAATATATGTTCACACAGAGCAATGCAAGGCCTATGTTGTCCGCTAGGTTTGATAGAGTAGTGACACGTACATCTAAGATACAGGAAAAAGTGAATTGAGACACCATCTGCCTTGTTTTACTGCCCTACAATGCAAAGTATGTGAATAGCTGCATTTGCCGGTTTGACTAAAACAGAGAAAATAAAAAGGCTCTGCTATTCTATTCAGTAAGGAAATAAAACAAGAGCATTAAACGTGGCAAACAGAAAGTCCCTGTGGTTGACCTCTGTAAGAAAGTTAGAGAATTTAATTTCTGCACTTTCGTAAAAGAAACAAGCCTTATTCAAAGTACATCTGCAAACAAAGGAGTTACGTAGAATTTTCAACCTCTCTGAAAAGGATGCTAACAATACAAATACTCAGAAGAGTCAGGAGCACTTTGACTTCCTAACTTTCCACAATGGCTCTTACTAAAGACCACTGAGAGGCAATCACTTTACCTTTCAGCCTCATTTTTGGTGAAAGAATGCCAGAAGTACCGATATCCTTACAGGATTGTCTGACATTCTGCCTACATCTTCGGAAGCCGTTTTAACATATAAAGCTATATAAAACACTTAAATGGCTATTAGCAGTACAACAGTGTGCGAAAGACTGGTGGAGAAGAATAAAGAAATACATTATTTTTAAGAAACAGGAACCACAAAAGATAAATGAACCAAAAATGTATTTTTCCCATAACTCAATATAATCCTTATAGAACGTTTATCAATACCTGCTGCTGCCTTTGCCGCCTCATTTGGGCAACCTGAGACATCATGATTTGACGATCCAGTAACTCCATCCTCTGCTGCCTCTGGATGTCAACTGTTGCTCCCATTCCCACTCGAACTTCATTTGTTGGTTCCGCAGATGAGAAGATTGGTTCAAGGGTCCAAGAAAATATCTTTGCTACCCAGCTGGGTACACAGAGAATTCGATGAACTTTTAATATACTGTTATTGTAGCAAATCCCAGAAACCTAAAACCAAAAATGAAATGTTAAAAAAACCCCAACAAACCCCAAACCAAAAAACTAAAATACGCCAGATTTTCTTCGTATTTAGCTGCAGATAGCAGTTGGTCTTTCTGTTTTTTAAAGCACTTTTTACTGTGTTTACCCAGAGTTCTCAGTCAAGAATCAGAGAAAGAATAGGGGATTTCTTTACCTCCAACTTCCCCACAACTACAGATTACTACTTTTTTAAATCTGTGTACTGCATTGCCTGTGACTCAGAATGCTGCTTGGGGTTTTTTGTTTGTTTCAGAATTTGAGCCCAAACCAAGAGACCCTTTCTCAGGTCAAAATTCAAACAAAATTTTCATTTCTAGTAAAAGAACTGGTCAGGGTATGCTGCATGCTGACCTGAGAAGATGAAGGCTGCCCTTGAGGATGCTGAAGCATTGTAAACACTCCTTAAAAAAACAACCCCCTTAAGGCTTCTGCCCCCGCCACCCAAGTCTCTCCTTCTAGTAAAAACAAAAGTAAAACAGCCGATTTGAAGTTAAATTTAAGAGTATGCACAGACTTATTCCAAAAGGATCCCATCTACCTTCTAGGAGAAAAAAAAAAGGTTCAAAAACCAGTTCATTAAAAACTGCGATATTGAAAAAGCCAGTTTTTGTGCTGCCCTTGTCCCACCTATAAGAAAAATACCCATTCCCTGTGTTCACACTCATGCTGGCCTTAGGGCTTGACTTCAGATTCAGGAGGAGCAACAGAAATCCATGTGCCCCATAAATGATCTACAGTCATCACTCAGCCATCATTTTAAATCCCATTACGAAACCCTAGCACCTGAGCCCAAAGGGGTCCAGCAGGAAGGCCAAAGTTCTTGCACAAACGCCGGGTCTGCATTCTGCTTTATGCCACTTTTCAGTATTCGTGACTATTTATTGTCTGTTATGCCACAAGAATTATGCTATGACAACAGAGTGAAATGAACAGGAAGAGATATGAACCCAAACCAAACTGTAAACATACCCAAACAATGCAATTATGCTAGAAGCAATGTAGAAACTCCACATCTGGGCTATTTATTTGGGGATGTTTATTTTATCTCACTGACATCTGTATAAACATACCAAATGCATTGCTACATATACAAAGGGAGACACTATAGGAAAATGCAACATTCTTTGGGAAGGGGGTATTTTTCAGATTATTTACCAGGTTATTGTTAATTATCCTGTGAGATAATGAGACTTTTAGGAAAAATACATTCTGCTTTGAGAAACACTGATTTTCATTTCATTCTACTTTCATTTTATGACTGCTCTCAGGGTTGGATGCAACACCAAACACAGGCTACCATTCTAAAATGAGAAAGAACAGTTTTAAACTACCCTTAACCCCTTCAATCTTTTCGTGCTATGAGGAAGGAGGTAAACAGGATGGGATAAGAGGAAGGCCATAACCTCTGGCATCATAGTGAAGGCTGCCTTTAACAAAAATTTTCTGTATTCAAAGAAGGGTCCTGACTGGACTCCAGGAATGACAGGGCACTGGAACAGAAGCTTCTTCATGACCTCAGAAATTCTTCCTCAGCTCTAGTGAAACTGTTCCAGATGACTGTAAGCCCACGACCAAAACTTGCGCACATCAACTATGATCGCCAAAGAATATTAGCGAAGGAAAATTCTTATCAGTTCTGCAATTCATCTACTTTTGGTACGTAGTACTTGAGGTATCTACCTAGCAAGAAGGTCCCTCTGAAGCTAACCACCTGGTCCCAAGAAAGTTACGTAGTTAGGCTCCTCACTCAAGAAAACCTAGATTGTAGGGCTACCAGGAAGGTCACTTTTTTGGGAGCAAGAATTACTGAACCAGGTTGCAAATATTACATATACATTTAATCTGATGATTTCTTAGACGCAAGCAGCACCAGAACCTACAAATTATCTTCCTTCCTCGCACCTCGTATCGTTAGGCTATGGAGCCAGGCCCCCTCTTTGGTCCCAGGGATTCTGCATTCCTGTTGCACAGGTGTAACCAGGCAGGGAAAGCACTCCCGCTCAAAATACTTTGTCCAACATCACACCGGCATTCCCCCACTTCTTCCAAATGTCCCTCCCAGATACTGATCTCTGCTCACTCTTATCACCTACAGTCCTTTGTTAAGGTCTAATGTTTTCAGGTCACCCTAAATCTTGAATGGGTTCAAAAAGTCACAAAAACAAAACAAAGCAAGCGGTGATAGGAAAATCTACATCTCCCCGAATGTATGACAAATCTTGACACGTCTGAACACATTAACCACAAACAGAATCATTCTCTTATCAACTCAAGATAGAAAATACAGCAGAGATAGCAGCAGCATGTCTTTACTGTCAGTACTTTGGGACTTGTTTGTCTCAGAAGGGCAAGCGTACTGCAAGCACCAACTAGTAGCTGCATCAGTAAAAGCATTCTCATATTTTTCTAAGTGGAGATGGCTAGTCATAGAATCATAGCATCATTTAGGTTGGAAAAGACCCCTAAGATCATCGAGTCCAACCGTTAACCTAACACTGCCAAGTCCACCACTAAACCATGTCCCGAAGCACCACATCTACAAATCTTCTAAATACCTCCAGGGATGGTGACTCAACCACCTCCCTGGGCAGCCTCTTCCAATGCTTGACAACCCTTTCAGTGAAGAAATTTTTCCTAATATCCAATCTGAACCTCCCCTGGTGCAACTTGAGGCTGCTTCCTCTTGTCATTCCAGAGCATTTAATCAGAAGAAAAAGCTTTATAAGGCTAAAAGTTTATGGACACTGCTAAAATGGAGAATGGCACTTAGCACTGCATGTGGGACTCATACACATGGCTCCTACCTGCCTTCCTAGCTTTACTAAGCTCACTGGAGTAGCATGCCTGGTCTATAGCCAATGCACCAGCTGCAGTGGGCTGTCTTCTCTCTCCTTGCTGCTCCTTAACAGCAGACTAGTGTCTTGGCCCCTCCTTGTCCTGCCTTAGACAGAAACTCATTGCATAACCCAAATGTGTGGACTTCTGTGCTCACAGAGCAGGAAGTCGATAAGTCTGACAATACAAAGTTCACAGTAAAATCTAAAATAAAAAGCACCTGGTGAAGGACCAAGACAAAACTGTGTGGGACTAGCAGAAGAGAAGTGTATCTTCTACATATAGTTGCCAAGAAACTTACCGTGGACCAGTAATTGTTCAGAGCAATCGTGTGAGACTGCAATTCTTCACAAGTATAAACAGGTGGAAGGACAGACTCGGTGGTGAAGAACACCAAGTGTACACCGGCAATCCACCTTATTACCTCCACATCTGTTAGGATTTCAGTGCCACTCTCTCCCTTGATTTACTACTCCAATTATACAGCTATTAGATGGAAGTATAAGAAACTTTAAACGCTGTGCTCAGTTTTAACAAATTTTCAAGAAGTTTCATCTAGTGAGGAAAAGATACCTATTTGCATATTTCCAATAAACCCAGAATGGAGACATTTGTAGTTAAAATAGATCTCATGATTCAGTCTGGTTTAGTGTCATACAGTCATCTTAATGTCAAGTATTTCCAAAGAGCTTCCTCTTTAGCTGGTTCATATGCAGAACTTGATATATATAATTTAAAAAAAACCAACCAAGCTTTGACAAAGTATAAAGTAACTTTTTACACCATTTTTGTTAGACATGTAGTGAATTTCCGGTATTTAAGAAAGTAAACCAACATTGTTTATTCTATGAAAATAAGATGATCTCATTATATCCCAACTTCAGCACCGTACATCAGATTAAAGGGCTACTTCCCCCAAAGAAATGAGCCTCCAGAGTATTTTAGGCTCTAGAAAGTCACCACAGAAAGACGTTGCAGTTAAGTTCACATTGTTAGAATGGAGAATTTTTGGCTGGCAACATAAAACGCATCTTAGTTGCTTTCTGTTAGTCACACCAGCATAACCTACAACCTCATCGACCATACTGTATGAGGCACAATGCTAAGCAGAGGAAATGGAGTATGCTGGGAATTGTCTGGCATGCTGCAGAAAAAAGCATGCTTACATTTTTTCAGTTTCTTAACATCATGGCTTACTACTGGTCCTTCACATGAAGCTTCCTAACCTCTTCCCGCCCCTGTATAAAGCCCAACTTCCCCTCCCCTTGCCTCGTGTCCCTCCAAAGTTGTGCACTTTTGAAAAAAAGGAAGTAGCTGTAGTTTCTCTTTTACATTAGGTAAACCAAATGTGGAAGCTCTCCAGTATTTTACACGACAAAGACACATATGCTCCACTACTAACTGAGATATTTAAAATCACTGTACCTGATTAACACTAAAAAAGGAAATCAAAAGGAAAAAACAGTAGGCAGACCGGTGTAAAAAATGATGTTGAAAATTATTTTGCCTAATGGTTAGAACAGCAAATACTCAATTACTTTGTTCTGAATAATTTATTCATCATATGTATTCAAGACTTCGCTATTTTCAGATATCAACAAATTGAAAGCAAATAGCAGTATTCTTAAGGTGAAGTGACATTTTTATACCTATTTTATCTGCTTTATCCTTAGTATGTTCTGAATTCTATACAACTAGAATCAAAACAAGGGGTTAGAGTTTGTGTCGAGATTCTGTATTTACCCTGATTAGAGAAACACATTTATCAAACCAAGAGAGGTCGTGTGAAAACCACCCAACAAATAAAACCACTACACATGTATTTTCAACTTGTAGTTATAACCTGCAATGTAATTGTAACTCCACAGATTATTTTGTT
>NW_008794408.1:3021650-3024785 GCF_000699145.1 Aptenodytes forsteri
GATAATAATAATAATAATAATAATAATAATAATAATAATACCCAACTAATTCTCTTAAATTTCCTTCCAAGTTGACTGGGCTCATAAGTTTCCCAGATACCTCGAATTTTTTTTCTTCTGAGTCCATCAATGCTATCTTCATTGGTCAGGTGCAATCATTATCAGATCTCAATCATTCTTTGTGTATGTGCAAGCATGACTGTACTGCCATTTCAGCACAGTACATCTATTCTTAACTTGTGCTTGTGACCTAAGGACAGGTTCCCTAGGGTGTCTGCTAGAGTTCTGCAGGTGATCATCATCATATCGTCAACCAAACCTCTTTACATAAGAGATCATGATTGGATTTATCTGCCCCAATGTAGACATCTGTAATTTAAAAGCCTACTTACGAGCTGGTTGTTTAGAGTTGGTTTCATAGTCAACAGAGAGAAATGGGCACTGTTAAGATGTGACTCATCCTATGGCAGATGTCTCCAAAGTACACACACAGCTGAATTACTCTCACAGATTCCCTCTCTAAACAATGGTAACATTGTAGCCATGATGGTGTACATGTACAGGCTAGAAAAGCTTGATAGAAGCAATCTACCTCTTACTGAACCAGTTGGCACAGTTGACCAAGACCAGATTTTGGGCACACAAACTTTTCCTCGGATCTGAGAGAGAAACTGAAAACTTAGAAATTAAATACTAACTGAAAACTAAAATCCATTTTTCTACAGGCTCTCAGAAACCATGGATATAAAAGAGAAAGTATCTTATGACACATTATTACCTTCTCCCCTCCTTTCCCACTACTTTCTCCTTCTTCCAGAGTGGGAAATATCTGCATCTCCCTCCTCCCCAAACAATTACAACCTCACTTCCACACTAACATCCCCTGTATACCAGAAAAATCAACTACGTTTCTTCTCAGATGCTTTAGCTGATGCAGGAGTTAAGTGTTGTCAGCTTAGTCAGTTGTCATGTGTTTACATGTAGCCATCTAGACATGAGCAAGCTGTCTAAGCTCCCGGTAGATTACGTTCTACTGGCTGTATTGACTTAGAGATACTCATCTCAAATTAAGTCACCTACAGTCACTCAGCTGAATATTGACCATTGCCCACACGCAGATACCTCACGTTAGTTTTGGGTGGGATTCAGCACATCTGCTAGCTTCCATATGGATATCTGCACCTGTCCTAAAGTTAGGAGACAGACAAACAGACAATGCTTCTTTTTCATTCCCTAATCTCTGTTATTCTATTGCTTTTCCATTTCTTATTTCAGGCTATGCACTTCACAACCTACGTGCTTGAGCTTCCTGAACTGCGCTGCCAGCAGGTCGAGGGAAGTGATCCTTCCTTCTGTTCAGCATCAGCGAGGCTGCACCTGGAGTACTGTGTCCAGTCCTTAACTCCCTGGCACAGGAAAGACATGGACTGGCTAGAGCAAGTCCAGCGCAGGGCCATGGAGATGATCAAGGGACTGGAGCATCTTTCACATGAGGAGAGACTGAGAGAAGTAGGACTGTTTGGCCTCGAAAAGAGAAGGCTCAGGGGCATTTTATCAAAGTATATAAATGCCTGAAGGGAGGGAACAAAGAGGAGGCAGCCAGGCTTTCCTCAGTGGTGCCCAGTGACAGGACCAGAGGCAATGAGCACAAACTGAAACACAGGAGGTTCCCTCTGAACTTCAGGAAAGACTTTTTCACAGTGAGGGTACTGAGCACCGGCACAGGTTACCCAGGGAGGTTGTGGTGTCTCCATCCTTGGAGATATCCAAAAGCCACCTGGTCATGGTCCTGGGCAACCAGCTCTGGGTGGCCCTGCTTGAGCAGGGGGGTTGGACCAGATGTCAACCTCAGTGATTCTGTGAACTGTCTTAGTACTTGGTCTTTGGTGGGGAGTTCTATCAGCAAAGGAGAATCACACCAGTTACACATAAAATACATGTTTTTATCTAGGAAAGTACTTAAGCATAGGCAGAATTTTTAATAAGTGAGTAGTTTCACTGATACTAGCAATGCTACTGATACATACATTGTAAAACCAATGTCAAATATTCAGAAATCACAACTCAAGTTCCAAAAAGTCACTAGCAAGATTGTCTTAAAATTATAAGGTTTTTTTTTTTAAAAAAACCAACAAACCCAAAACCAAACCAAAACAAACCCACAAAACTTTCCTTCATGATTTCTAAGCCTTTGGGACATTCTTTTGGATTTTGAAGTGGTAGTTTGTACAAGGATTAAAAGCTTATTTTACTACTATGAAAGCTGACATTCCCAAACAATCTCTTGACTCCTTGAGCTGGGACTTCAAGAAACACTGACAAGAAAAAGAAGAAAAAAAAAGAAAAGAAATCAGAAGTGTCGGTAACACTTTCTGCATCTTTACAAACTTTCCTGAAAAAGAGCTGGAGTTATCCATATAATCCAAAAAAGACCCTGTAGTACCAGTGCTTTAATTTTGAATACCAGGTCTTGAAATTTTACCCTGGTCAATATTTTTTTTTCCACATCTTTTATACAGTAAAAACCTTTTGTTGCAGTTTTTAGAACATAATCCTCAGTAATGTGCAATATGATCTAGCTGTAGAATAAAGACCTCTATAGCGCTTTGTTACCTGGGTAGGTGTAAAGGACCTTTGCTGACAGGTAAAACAGGACACATGCAAGTGCCCTAGTGTGGTGCTCAAGCCTGAGCTAGAAAACCCAGCTCATGAGGTAGGCAGAGCTAGCACAGCTCTATACAGAGCAGCCCAGTATATCTCCAGAGCAACACCCATGGGGTGTTTAATAGGATTTCTTGATGGTGTGGTCAATGACACTGGGTAATCAGCTGAAAATGGCGTTTTGGCCCACTGCACCACTGGCGCATACAACCAGGCACACTGATTTCAAACACAAAGGCTCAAATACCAGTTGCAATTAAAGACAAGGCACCAGCAGGAAACCTTTAAATAATCTATGTTCTCAGATTTATTTAAATTTTCTTAGTTATTTATTCTAAAAATTATGTTTCTTGCTACTGAAAATAAAAAAAAATATGTTCCCCTGTGATCATCCAACGTTTCCACAAAACTAAAGACTTAAATTAAAAAAAAAAAAAAAAAAAAAAATAAAGAAGAAGGCAAAAAAAACTTTAA
>NW_008794408.1:3024930-3031565 GCF_000699145.1 Aptenodytes forsteri
TTTTATTATTTCTTAATATTGTTTTATTTAAATTTCATACTTGTAATAAGTTTTGCCTTCACTATAGCTTTTCATAATTCCAAATTTAAAAGAATAAATTAAAAATGTGATTTCGGTTATTGCAAATAATTAACTTTTATCTACCCTGAACTCCAATTCAAATATTGCTTGGCTATAGATGAACAGCATAAAAAACAATTAATACATAGCTTTCACATATTTTTTTAAATTATCCAAACTCAATCCTATTAGACTGACTCTCTTCTGTGTCACCAAAGCACTACCACAAGACATTTAACTAGATGTAAGTAGACTTACCTGAATCACCATTTATAGTTACACAATTACAAAGAATTCAAGGAATATCATATTTTGACATTGACTAAAGATCTACATAAGACTAAATGTGGATGACTGGAGGATGTCCAGACTAACTGGAGGATGAAGGAGGACGCATGGCAGGACATGAATATGGAGGTAACTGCATATGACATTATCAGGCTCTGATCAAAGATTCTCTTCAAGAAAGTCAGCACATATTTAATACTAATTTTAAGTATGGAGAAGGGATGAAATTTTAAGTGTGACTACTGCACTGTGGGGTAATACAAATGCTTCTGCATTCCCTTCAAAACATTTCTTAAAACAACAAGAAGAATTCAGTAAGGATTGTTCAAAATCACTTAAGAAAGATGTGGAAGAGGAAGAACAACAGCAAGAAAATCAATGATTCTTAGGTCTGATCAGATATTAACTACATAATGTTATTTTTAAGACAAGAACAACAAAAATGGAAGTCTGGTTTAAATATTTTGCTCCCCAGCCCAATCATGTCTTATCCTATAAATGCTGATCCTGAAGGACAGGAATTCACTATAGAAAAATACCTCAGCTGAACGACTAACAAACAGAAAAGATGAATGAAGTTCTTAACAAACAGAACTCAAAACAATACAAAGTATGCTTGGGAGCATTTAACAACAGATATCTGTAGTCTGTGTAAGACCAGATAGCAACTTCAAAATTATGAATAAGAACTAAAGCACTCAAAAATCAGAACTGAAATTAAAACCAAGCACTCAACACTGTCTGAACTTTCTATCTTAACGTTAAGACTTGAAAGTGCATGCTCTAAATTACAGATTCTCTACAGTTTTCCAATATCTAAAGTATAAAAAGCGCAACTTTTCATACAACCTGAGAAAAGTAAATAGCGGTATAGCACAGAAACAATGCAGAAGGCTGTTGCATTTGGCTTAGTGAAATCTGCAAAGTAAACAGGGTTTTAGAAACTTCAGCATTTGTAAGGTTAAGACAATTTCAATTTCCTAAGGTTTGAACTGAACTCTACACAAATTCAAGGCAGCTCACAGAAGCCTTGGGGTATTCCAAATTTTGAACTTTATGCAATGCAGGTCACCTTGCAAACAAATGAACAAATGACACTAGGTAAGAAGAAAGAGGCTACAACATTAAAATCACAGAAAAGGCCTGAAACATACCTTTCCCCTAGGAAATACAGCCCTAGCTACACGGTTAGCAGAAACCCTGGCATGTGATCTGTATGATGATATCATCATACTAATGAGTGGCGGGAACTGCATGTCCCAGTGGGCATATCTCATCTGCTGGTACCAACCTGAGCTTACTTCGTGAAGCAGGTATGCTGTAGCTATGATTGAGTGAGCCTTGACATGCCCCTCAAATTTCAATCCTGCAAGAGTATAGCAATGAGAAACGTAAGCTGAAAACCCAAGAGATTTTAAAGGGGGGGGGAGGGAGAGAAGATGGATTGATATGTATGCATCCAATGAAACATTCAAGTGGATACCATTTTCTAAGGAGTTTTGACTGTTTTAAAGAAAAAAATAGTAGGGAAATTGTTTCTGTCCTTCACTAAACTGAGTGATATGCATTATATGGAAGCATATCACTATGCTATCCATAAACAACTACTGAAAGAATTTCTGGCTTAAAGTCAAATGGAAGTAGGTTGTATGACTTTCATGATATACCTGCATCTCTAATATGAAGTTTCCTAATTTTATGACATAATAAAATGCCCTATCATAAGAAACAAATCTGGACTGTATGTACCAAGTATGGTATATTCCTGGCAAAACAAATCACAAGAAACTAAATTAGTCTCATAAATTATAAGAATGACAACATTACAGATCACTGATTAAATCAGATTTGTGAATTTGTTTACAGTCTACTTCTTAAATTTTCCCTTTTTTGTAAACAAGCATCATGTATTTAAACAGCATGTTTTACACAACATACCAGCAACTGAAATTACCAGGCCCATACTGACATACCGAAAGAATGATAACTGAGAAGTACTCCAGTTTCCTCTGGAGAGTAAAGAAGCTGCCTTTAAGAGTGAATTCCTATGTTGATTCAAAATTAGAGATCTAGGAAGATATACCTTATGGCAAAGACAGACACAGCAGACCTTTTGTATTCCAGTAACAAAACACGTGCTGTAATCTCCGTAACTGAGAACAATCCAGAGTCAAACTACAAATTGTCTAAAATTCCCTGTCACCAGGCAAATTACATCAATGCCTACCTGCATACATTGACTCATACACACACTCAAACCCATTTCTGTAATGATGGCATCACTCAAAACCACTGAAAACAAGAACTCAAGGCTGTACAGTTCCCAGTTGCTCTACACCCTGCTTGGAATTCACAGGGAAGTCTAACAGCATTAGCAAGGACAAACACAGAAATCAATCTCCAGTGCCACATCTTTTACCTGGAAAGTAAGATCCCATTTAGTCTAAGAGTGTTCATTACATGTTAAAATATAAATTGTGAGAATTTAAATAAACCCAAACCGGGAACATGGTGAAGAGAAAGTGGAAACTGACAACAATTCAGAAATCGTGCCGGCACCATCCATTTTAATAGTCCACATAAGCAGAAGTGCAACAAAAGCTAAATTGCAGAACAGCATCATATACAGTCATATGAGTATCTAAGTGATCTTTAGAGCTAAAAATACAGACAGTGAAGTGTCTAACAGGCAATGAACTAGTGACTAAATATTGCACCTAGCTGACTTGGTATTCATGCATTTCCTCAGCCTTTTTGTACAAATACATGAAAATTTAATTCAACAAAGATATAGCATGTTAGAAAATGTCAAGAGCAGTAAGAATTACAAAAATATATAGGTTGTCGGAATGACTTAACATTGATTTGACAACATACGTATTTCTGTAATTGTACATATACATATGTTATCAAGTACCTATCTACACTTGTAGTGCTAAAAGGTGCCTTTATGATGTTTCATATCCCTCTTCAGATTATTTAATATACTGTGAAACTTTACTCCTTTATCAAGTTCTCTCAAAAGATGCCAAATTATCATTTCTAACAGAGGAGAAGACGAGACTTCTTATTCATAGAAGTGTGACAGATATGCTGTGCAAAAAACGGCTAAAATTCATAACATGAACTTCTTTCCAAATTGTAGCACTTACTACAAAACGGTAGACTGCAGCTCTCTGCTTGCTGCAGGAAAAATTGAGACTGAAAACACATCATCATTGATGATGACTTAATTCATGCTGACTGAAGCAATATGAAAACTTCAAATGATTTTTTTAAGCTTTCCCGTGACACAGAGAAAGCTCAATTTATTCCTGTGGACTTATACCTATGTAAAACATACTGTCAACCTGCAATTAAAAAAAAGGTCATTTATGAAAAAGAATCCTAAGAAAATTGCATTATACAGCTGAATAAAACTGTACATTAAAAGGGAATTAAAATAAGAACCGCATAATATATTATGAAAAAAAAAATATTTGAGCCGTTCTTTGTAAGTCTATATAACCAAGTATACATACAGTTCCTGCCACCAGGAAAGAGGGAGTTAAAACGCCTCTCCTCTCCTCTCTCCTCTCCCCAGTGAACACCTGTTCAAAAGGAAGGGCTATTAAAAGAGCCAGAAGAGTAACAGGAAGGGCAGTGCGTTTGGAGGAAGTCACAGATCCTTAGGTGGGCACAGAGGCTTGGGCTGATCTCCAGGAGACAGAAATTCTGGTTTGTTAGTTGCACTGTTTTCATCGATATTTATGGTCAGACCAAATTGCTGAGCAGACTTCACTATTTACTGCTCCGTCACTCCTGTTAGTTACCCTGGGAGCTCACAGAATATTTTCTGGAATTTGCAGACTATTTCCACTGTTCTGTGGAATAGTCTGTGCAAATGGTCAGAGACCAAACTACTGAGTTATAGCAGCAATACGTGAAGTGTTCACAGGCATTTCACTCTGAGTTCCGCAAATTCAAATTAGTAGGTTCTAAATAGCAAGGGCACAATTTAAGTTCTTAAGATTGCATCAACTTAATAACAAGCTTCTTTGGAAGAGGTGGCACTTTCACTGTTTGAAAAGCAGACAGTATTTTGGGCCAAGAAATCCGAGTCTGAGCTCCTAATTTCTAAGTTTGCAAAATTTTAAAAGAAGCTTATCCGTATCTAACAATCTGGAAGATTTAGTACAATCTGTTTTAGCACTAAGGGCCTTAGTATTAAGAACAAGAGTCGGAAAGGAAAAAGACAGACCACACCGACTTTATCTGACTGGCGTGAAGAAAGTGATTTTGCACCCTCACTGCTGTTATCATAGTGAGAAACGGCTATACTACAGATGTCCTAGGAGAACAGCAAAACATGAAAAATCCTCACAGCAAACTTTTTAAAAGCTGCTTTTTGGAATAAAAACTTGAGGCTTGCTGAAAACTGCAAAAAAAAAAAAAACAATAGGGAAAACATTTCTACCATTTCCTCAATAGTCTCATTTATAGTTATGGGTCTAAAGCTATATCCATGGCAGTAAAATTAATTTCAGGGGGTCAGAGAGCATGGCACCCTGCAAATATTAACCAGCTTTTTCACTGTCTGTCAGTTTATCACCAGCCAGCCAGTGCTTTACAACTTTGGAAGTTAAAGACGAAAACTTTCTACTTACTGTCACAAATAAAAACATTACTCAGTAATTTTTGTTCTTTTTGAGTCCAAATATACTGCACTGATTGTATACATAACAGTGTTTTAAGCAACACATGATTTTTAAACCAGTAAGACTTACCAATCCACTTAAGGCTAAAATCCAGATGTAGGAACCAGAGGTTAAGAGCTAGAAGACAAGAGCAGTGATTTAAAATTTTAATTTTACAAAGCTGTTGTTGTCTGAACTACTATGCTGCAATATTATATAGGCTATGTACTAATCATGACAGTGGGAGAAGTCAAGACATTTATCTCTGTGAACGTTCAGTTTAACATTAAAAAAAGATGTATTCCAGAAGTAGCAGAAGTGGAAAAAACACAGGGATCCAACAATTGTTCTCCTTCTACAGAACAATACATTTTATTTTCATATAGCATACTAAGTATTAACAGGATGTCAGTTATAGGCTGCACAGAAAAACAAGTCTGAAAGATAGACTGAAGCAAAGGAAATGACTCAGCAGCAACAGGAGAAGAGTTCCAAGCGGGGCAGCCAATGCAAGTGAAGCTCTCAGACATGCAGTCACGGAGAGACTAAGCACGAGCATCAAAATTAAAGAAATAAAGTTCTCACCCAGTGGCATATTTGTTGACATGAAATCACAGAAATAGGTCGGAGTGAATTTTTTAAAAAATCCTGATAAGCCAACAGGACAGCCCATCATTTCTAGTGAAGTATATGATTAATCACCTGGAGAAGGTTATTACCAACTGGAAAAATGGGCTGAAAATTAGACTGATACTGGTTACTAAAATAAGTTCTGCACGATGCTGCCTGAATCATGAGAATACCTTCCCTCTAGACTTCTGGCTACGGAAAGAGTGACTTTAGATAAGGGCAGAGTTTACAAATGAGGAGAAGGCAAACAATTTTTCCCTCAGTCTCTGTGTGACGGCAGCAACCGTTCTGCACGCAGCAGGGAAAGATCCAGCAAAGATACAGTAATTAGTAACAGCAGTGATCTTATCGGAGGTCGTGTGTGTATGAAAGCAAAAGGCAAAGGACACGATGGAAAAGAGCTCAGACAGTATCATGACTTTCCCAAAGACTGGAATAATAGTGGTATTGATGGGTTCGGAAGAGAGGAAACAAGATTTCTGAAAGATCAAGAAAATAAGGTGCTGGAGCAGAAATTGAAAGAATCCAAAGGCTGAAGAGCAAAAGGGATGAATGAAATGTTCATGTGGAGCACAAGTCAATGTTCTGAAACTGACCATTCATTCTAAAATACTCTCTACCACACTTCACATAACTATGGTGCTTTCCGTTGCTAGTGCTAGAGCTATTTTTGAGTCCCTGGAATATATAAAAATGAGTATAATTTCTCATAAATTTGCACATCTCCTGTTTCATAATTCAGGTTGTGACATGAGTGTCCATTCATTTCTAGGCTGCTGGGTTTTTTTGTTGTTGTTTCTTTGAACAACTACTGCCTTTCTGTACCAAGTACCTATATTTTTCCACACATATTTAACACTGTCCTGGTTTCGGCTGGGATAGAGTTAATTTTCTTCCTAGTAGCTGGTACAGTGCTGTGTTTTGGATTTAGTAGGAGAATAATGTTGATAACACACTGATGTTTTAGTTGTTGCTAAGTAG